>NW_027171751.1:102500-110000 GCF_036898095.1 Palaemon carinicauda | reverse complement strand
AAATGTCATTAGACTGGATTCATTGATTTGGTCTTGATGCCTGGTACTGGGTCCTGGAAGGCCATTCAGTGCCCTATAGCAGCTTGGAAATTCCCCAGATAAGTATGGAGTTTAAAGGTCACTCCTGAATGGCAGAGGCAAGGGACAGTAACAGTACCCTAGAGACTGACAATATAATACCTATGATGCGCGCAAATTAGGACCAGAGAGGGCCAGGCAATGGCTGCTGATGACTCAGTAAGTAGACCTATAGGCTTCCCCAAATCTCCCCATCCTTGGCTCACATGGATGGTGAGGTTGCAGACACTACTAGAAGCTATCAAGCCTGACGGATCTCGAATCCCAGTCCAGCAGATTCTCAGGCAGGATAGTTTTTAATAGGTTACCAGAATCCAAGTTATAGGATTGGACTGATCACACTATTCCTAATATGATTATCTTTCGTAGCTCTTTGAAAACAAAGGTTGTGGTGGTCTTATTAGTAACGTCCCTGACTGATGAACGCCAGACTGGGCCTAGAGTCCAGCTCAAACTCTTTAGTTCCTTTTGTCGTTGCAACCTCACTATCCTTGTGAGCTAAGGATGGGGATTTAGGGGAGCCTATAGGTCTACCTGCTGAGTTATCAGCAGCCATTGCGTGGCCCTCCTTGGTCCTAGCTTGGGTGGAGTGGGGGTTTGGGCGCTGATCATATGTATATATGGGTCAGTCTCTAGGGCATTGTCTTGCTTGATATAGCAATGTCACTGTCCCTTGCCTCTGCCAATCATGAGCGATCTTTAAACTTTTAAGACACCAAATAAATAAGGTCACTTAAGTGATATTGATGACGCTGTCTTGAAAAAAAATCTAGAATAACAATTTGTTCTAGCCCTGAACAGTCATGTCAACGTATTAATAAAACTATTAATTGATCTACATTGGCTACCAGAAAAGGCAAGAAGTATTTACAAGATATGTCTTATGACTTATCAAGCACTACGATTTGGAAAATCAAATTACATACATGAATTATTAAATGGCTTTCACATTGACACTTGTATGACTTTAAGACATAGCGTAGATCGTCATAGATTGAATAAGCCGAGCTGTAATTGAAATATCGGTTTGAGAGCGTTTGCATCGTGTGCACAAAGAATCTATAAGCTAAAAATCCCAAGAAGAGTGAAATTCTGCAGTTTTAAGAAGAAATTAGAAACCCACTTATTCACTGAATGCTACAAACAAACAAACGGACAAACAGGGGAGAAAACATAACCTACTCCCATCTTCGTTGGCGGAGGTAATGAAATAAAGATAAAGTTAAAAAAAAACAGTTCAATTGATTTGTAAAAATAGTCAAACTGATCACTCCTATACTAACTGATTTACGCTGGTTGCCTTTTAAAGCAAGACTTTTGTGTAACAATTATGCACAAAAAACCCCATTAAGTTATCAAAATCGGACGTCCTAAATATTGAAGAGACTTGCAACATATTGTGCAGCCAACGTTTAACATGAAAATAGTTTCAGATGGTTTGAAATTAATGGAATCTAAGACACATGACAACTGTACTAGGTTCTTGACTCTAGAGCTTTCAAATATGCGACCCCAGGACCATACAATAAACTCCCTCTAGACATCCGAGGGATTAGAAATATTAAGGCTTTCAAGAAGCAGCTAAAGATTTTCTTGTTCTCTAAGCGCTTCGATAATGTGGACTTGACAATAAACGAGCAACTCTGCCTGGTGTTTGCCAGACGGGGGTTCGAGTCCCGCTCAGACTCGTTAGTGCCTTTAGTGTCTGCAACCTTACCATCCTTGTGAGCTAAGGTTGGGGGGGGGGGGTTTGGGGGAGCCTATAGGTCTATCTGTTGAGTCATCAGCAGCCATTGCCTGGCCCTCCCTGGTCCTAGATTGGGTGGAGAGGGGGCTTGGGCGCTGATCATATAATATGTGGTCAGTTTCTAGGACATTGTTCTGCTTGCTAGGGCGATGTCACTGTCCCTTGCCTCTGCCATTCACGAGCGACCTTTAAACCTTGGAACGTATACGATAAAATGAATTACGAAAAGTCCTGGAGAGAGTAAGGTTCCCCTGCAGTATAAGACCGGAAAAGCACATTTGAAGTAAAATTAAACTATACGAGCGGCCATTAACAGTCGCAAGTACTAGCTTGACTTCTAACCAGACTCTGAACCACAAAAAAAAAAGCACTATTAAAAACAGGAGCTGATCTGACCTCCGCCAAAGGTTAATGGAGTCGTCCATGACCTAAGATTTATCTGTGGTGAAAATTTCGTCAAAATCCGTCGAGTAGTTTTGACGTAATCCTCTCCACAGACACTCAGACAAATGAATAAAGTGACTCGATTCTCCACCTTGGTTGAGGTAAAAAGACACTCTATGACTGTTTCAGAAAAAGCCAGGATTATTACAATATGAAAAACAAAATGAAGATCACCTACGTCACCTGGAAACACTAACATGATTTAACATACACACGCACTTTAGAATTTGGTTCCTAAAAAGTAATTTCAAATAAAGATTAAAACTATTATATGGTGTCACTGACGACATTCCCCAGATGTGAAACCAGTGCTTAGGTACGAACAGTTTAAAGGCTTAAAGGTCTAAAGGCAGCTCATGAATGGCAGAGGCAAGGGACAGGGACAGTAACATTGCCCTAGTAAGCAGGACAATGCCCTAGAGACTGACCATATACACATAAGATGAGCGCCCCAACCCCTCTCAATTCAAGCTGGGACCAGGGAGGGTCAAGCAATGGCTGCTAATGACACAGCAGATAGCCCTAAGGGCTCCCCCAAACCCCCATCCTTACCTCACAAGATTGGTGAGGTTGAAGCGATCAAAGGAACTAACAAGTTTGAGCTGAACTCGATCCCCAGTCTAGCGATCACCAGGCAAAGACGTTAAATTGTCAAATGTGAACATTAAATTAATTTGTACGCCAAGTTAGATTAAAATTATAATTGTTATAACATCTGAACTAAGTTTTTCAGGGCTAAAACTCAACAGAATCACTGGTCCTTTATAGATACCCTTAGCAAAGTCCAAATTATTTTTGTTGTTGATTATTACCTCCGCCAACGAAGTTGAAAGGTTATGTTTTATCCCCGCTTTGTGTTTGTTTGTGTGTTTGTGAACAGCTTCCTGACCACAATTTTAATCGTAGAGTAATAAAACTTGCAGGGATTAACAGTTACGTAAAAAGCTGGAAATGATTAAATTTTGGAAGGTCAAAGTAAAATAACAAGTCAAGCAAAATGTCCAATTCACGTAATCAGCCATAAGTTTGGACATCGTTGTCACAGACTTCAAAACTTGGTTCATATTTAAGTGTATGAAAATCCACGCCAAATAATACATGTTAAGGTCGAACAAAATTGAACAAAAGGTCGAGAAATTAACTGCCGCGGCGGAGGTCTACCCTCTACTGAGTGCCCCTCTAGTTGTAGACCAATAAAACAACAAATTTCCTTACATAGAAAATATCTTTAAATTAAGTAGCAAACATTTCTATGAACGTTACCATATACGAAGGCCACATTTTGACATAAAAATAAATTAGTTTTAAGGAGTAATTGAAGTACACACAAAACTATAGTCACGCTTTCGATCCATGTTGCTTAGTTCACAAAATATTAAAGACAAAATTGAAGTCTTATGCAGTCATGTGGATCACTAATAACCACTATTGTATCATCAAAATGATATTGTCACCGGAAATGTCCACACGAAACATTAGTAACAAAATTAATTCATGGAAAATGAATTCAACTTTTTACCTTTATACTAAACGAACTGTTAGTGTGTTTATCACTATGTAAGACTTCACATTTTTAGATTGAAAGCTTGTTTAAAAACTAGAGGGGCACTCAGTAGAGGGCAGACGTCCGCCACGGCAGCTTATTTTTCGACCTTTTGATCAACCTTGACCCTGACTTTTGACCTACGACTTTCAAAATGGAAATCACCTCCACGACTCAACATAACAATTAATCCCTGAAAGTTTCATTATTCTATGAATAAAATTGTGGTCAGGAAGCTGTTCACAAACACACACATAAACAGGGGCGAAAACATAACTTCCTCCTAACTTCGTTGGCGGAGGAGAATTCCCTTAACGAAGAACAAATGTGCAGAAAACCCTTTTGTTCGACTAGTCGGAAAAAGACGAAGGACACCACCACCCACTTGCGGTAAGAGTTTAGTCAATAATTAACTAATGAGGCTTTTACACCTGTCCGCTAATGGAATATGAAGAAAAAATATTGCAATTTAATACGAAACAAATAATTTCAATGAAAGTATTCCCAAGAATATTTTCAAAAAAAAAAAAAAGTTATAAAACACCTTGTTTTAACTAATTTTTTTTTTCACAGCAATTTCCTGCTTCACTTTAAACTGAATTTCAATACCTTGTTGGCATAGAGCCCTTAAGTATCTAATCTAAGCCTCTTATTCCACCAAACACTTGTTTAATTGCATGAGAGCTGACATAAGGACGATTTAATCTAAACCTATAAATAATCTGTTTTGGGAATACAATCTACGGATCATATACACGTCAGGATGTTTCAAATGATTTTATGATTACTATTTTAGAGAGAGAGAGAGAGAGAGAGAGAGAGAGAGAGAGAGAGAGAGAGAGAGAGAGAGAGAGAGAGAGTTTGGGAGTAACTGGTGGGCGTGGCTGATAATGCCAGCTGCCTAAACTAGGTTGTAGACACCGTAAGAATTTTGAATGCACAGCTATACGAATGCTGAATTTCTTAGGGCTACCGTTTATGGAAGCAATATTTAAACCAAATAATTGTGTATAGCTTACTTATCAGGGACTGTATGTATACGCTAACTACACTACAGTGTATATGATAAAATGATGACGTAGGTTCTAGGTTCGATAGGAAACAGGGTTTCCCTTTGTGATAGGACCAGGAAATCAGCCCTTCAAGGGAGTAAAGTGAATTAGACATTTCTATGTACTCGTATTATTATCTCCGCCAACAAAGTTGAGAGGAGGTTATGTTTTCGCCCCTGTTTGTCTGTTTGATTGCTTGCTCCATTAGGGAAAAATAGCCCAGTGAGGAAGGAAAACAAGGAAATAAACTACAAGAGGAGTGAAAGATAATTAAAATAAAACATTTTAAGACCAGTAATAACATTAAATAGATCGTTCATATATAAACTATAACAACTTTAAAAAAAAATGTGAGTGAAAAGGTTTAATTTGGTCTATTCATAAAATATTGAAGTATTTTGAAGTATTTATGTTACATGTGTATGTTGAAGAACTCACTGACTGTATCTGCATATCAACAAATAAATTATTTTGTACGTATGTATGTATAGTCTACGTCAAAATAACTCATACGCCAATCACATCAAATTCACGGTTCCTTCATACGCTTTTGAAGGCCAAAATACACCAAAACTAGAGGGGTACTCAGTAGAGCGCAGACCTCTGCCGAGACAGCTTATTTCTCGACCTTTTGCTCGACCTTGATCTTGACCTTTGACTTTAACATGTGTTAATTGGCGTGGATTTTCATACACTCAAATATGAACTAAGTTTGAAGTCTCTGTGACAACGATGTCCAAACCTATGGCTGATTACGTGAATTGGACATTTTGCTTGACCGTGACCTTGCCCATTGACTTAAATTATTTACAGCTTTATACATAACAGTTAATCCCTGCAAGTTTCATTAATCTACGATCAAAATTGTGGTATGAAGCTGGCACCAACAAACAAACAAACACACACGAGCTAACACACAAACAGTGGGAATGATATAACCTCCTTCCAACTTCGTTAGCAGAGGTAATTAAACAGTGTTTTACGACACTTCATCGCCACCAACAGCTTCCACAATTTTAAAAACGTGAGAAAATCGTAAATTTCTTCTCCCAAATCAAAAGAGAATATGTAATTTTTCCAGTGAAATGTTGATTAGATTTTACGAAAATACGGTCTTTTAATTTCCTCACTGAGTTTGAAAGTGAATTTAGGCCTAGAACCAGGCACTGGTAGGCTATTGTCTCCGTTTCTTTCTTTACCAACAACTACGATTAAAATCTAGACTTGGAACTCAAATCCAGAAAATGACTGTTGAGCAAACTCACACGCTAAAAACGATTTTGTCAAACGTCAAAATAGATAAAAGAAATTCTTCGCAATTTTAAGTCTAAGAAAATCGCTGCTTATTCAAATTTCTTATAGAAAACTATTGTTAAATTCTGAGGGACATGGAGGATATTTGAGTGCTAACAATTCCCCCCTCCCCCCCCCCCCAAAAAAAAAAAAAAAAAAAAAAAAACAAGATGATCAGATACCCAAGTTTTATGTCCTGAACCGCAAAAATAATCCCTGATATGCGGAAAAAAATCCCCAAGAGTGGGGACCTTGGTCGAAGATAGACTTCAGCCAATCAGAGACCTCCACTATACTCTGCATTTCTAATGTTTCATCAGAATATATACTCACCAGAACGTCAGCCGGGTAAGCCCAACACCCCTCTCAGGTGCCCAACCACAGCAGTGGGCTATCCAGTAAACACCTTAATACTAGTGAAACAAAGTAACTAAAATACAAAGACCTATTATAATTGAATCTATAAGTCTTACGTTACAAGTATTGAAATCTACGCAACCAACCAGTCAGTACTGATGCCACATGCTTGCGTTACATTAAAGGACCCGAAATCCTTTAATATGTCCCACCGCCAGGTTTCCACATGCAGACGTCACCAGCCAGGAGACACAGAAGGATATTTAGATTTACACAATACAAGATGTATTAATAAATGAGATGCAAACTTGTTTTTACATCGACTTCGTGTCTCCTGGGGGGACCATCATTAAAGACTGGATTTCTTATTAACAAAATTTCCTAGCTTTTTAAAAGTCTTGGTAATACCCTCTTACCTTTTCTTGTCAATTACACCATCTGCAAAAGAGAAAAATACATAATTAGTATCAAATATGAAACTTATTATGATCAGAAAATTATCAATGGATAATATCCAACCTAACATAAATAAAAATTATTAAAGTTTTCAAGGAATATTAATTATTTTCCGGTTTTCTGAGTTATGTTAAGGTAGATTTGATAACTGATATTGACTAAAGGATATAATTCTTCAAATATTTGAGATTGAAACTTTTAACTTTAGTACGTGACATAAAATCTAGCGAATCCTACTATGTGTCCAAGCTTCCAGTGTGGCATGAGACCACACGAACCTTCTGCAAGTAACATTGTAAGTAATTAGGTAAGTAGATAAGTAACCAATTAAGTAAGTATATATGTAGCCAATGAATTAAGTAGACAAGTAACCGATTAAGCAATAAGACAGATTAATTTGAAGCTGTTGTAGTATCGTAAGAAATAAAAAAAATTAATAAAGGTCAATAAAAGCCCACACCGTTCGAGAAATTGATCTAATTTGGCAGCCAATTTGGTGAGTTTTCATCAGGACCCTGGCCAACTGCGGA
>NW_027171751.1:65000-70000 GCF_036898095.1 Palaemon carinicauda | reverse complement strand
ACCTTAGTTTGCTCTCTCATTTCCATGTTGCTCCTTTTTCTGTCTCCTAGTGTTATTCCCATCATTATTCTTTCCATAGCTTTTAAAGTTGTAGCTATCTTATGTTCTAAGGTTTTAGTAAGACTCCAAGTTTCTAATATATAAGTTAATTATATATATATATATATATATATATGAGTTACATATATATAATTTTTCCATTACTGTGTGTACACATATATCTACACATGTATATATGAAAATATGTATATACACATTTAAACATGTATACATGTACATATACATACATGTAGGATATATATATATGTATACATATGTATATGATATGCATATATACATTATAATATATATTACTTGCATAGACATATATATATAGCCTATACATATACATATATGCATATATATGAATTTATATATATATATATATATATATATATATATATATATATATATATATATATATATATATATATATATATATATATATATATATATATATATATATATATGATATCAATCACGGTGCAGGAACTCTCTTTTTCCATTTTTACAATATAATAAAAGCATATAATCCCATTCATTGCACGTCTAACTGCCTTTGCGAGATGAAGGCGGCCATTTCATGACTTTTTCGACTTCTTCAACGAAAAATCCTTGTTAATGAAACTATTAAAGTAGCTGCCTATGCCATCTATTGGGTTACCAGGGAACTATTTGCTGTTGGTATTTATTTTTACTACACTAATAGATAAAGAATGAATTTAGACATTAGAAATATACTTTGATATGAATTTTAGTACTCATAACTATGCTTAATAGGAATATAATAGTTTATCTCATAAATATATCATATCAGTTATGATAAAAGTAAGACACTCCGAGTCTAATAAATTTTAATACTAAACTTTAACCGAAATGAACTAGCCTTTATAGACTACATGGACGGAAACTACCAACAAAATACGACGTTTTTATACTAAATTAGACAAATAATTAGACTTCATAATCTTCTATGGCAATAATTGAAAGACAAATTCTACCTAAATATAATGTTGGGATAGTTTTAAAGACTCGATTCATCATATTTTCTGTGATTAATTCTGTTTCGAGGTTTCCAAGATTGGTCGTCCTGGACGTTTAATTATCGTCAGCAGTGGGGGTGACGTCAAAAGTGCTAAAGAAAAGTCAAAATACGATCAGTTATTAATAATATTTTTCATATAAGAAGCTTCGGACATTTCTAATTTATTATATTTACATTATATTATTATTATTATTATTATTATTATTATTATTATTATTATTATTATTATTATTATTATTATTATTATTATTGTTATTATTATTACAAGCTAGGCTATAAAACTAATAGCAAAAAGCAAGATGTATTTAGTCCAAGGTCTCCAGAACGGCAAAATAAATACGTATATATAAACACATACACATACATATGTGTATATATATATATATATATATATATATATATATATATATATACCTTGCATGGATCTATATATATATGTATGTATATATATATATGTATGTATATATACATATATATATATGTGTGTATATATATATGTATGTATATATACATATATATATATATATATATATATATATATATATATATATATATGTGTATATATGTATATATATATACATATATATGTTTGATTGAAAACTAACTGCCTCAGTGGGGTTAATTTTGTAAGACACCTTTCCTATTATTCTGATTATTCACTTTTCATCAGCACTGCAACTATCAAGTTATTGCAATATCATTTTCAGGGAGGATATGTAAATTCATCATTAATTGATTAGAGTTTTTTACTTTAAAAAAGTACACATAGATGTATTTTAACGTAGTGAGTCCAGGGTCGTTCCTGGGTATGGTGATAAATTCTTGTCGTATTCACTTAGTGAGGTTAGGTTGCAACTCCTATCAGTCTACAAGGTTATGTCTGCTCATCATTAGCCTTGGAGAGTAATTGATAAATGAGGGCTTCAGGCTTCTATTTACATGAATCTGGGCTTGTCTTATTCTGGCTGTTAAATTTTCAATAGATATTAATGTCCTTAAGGCGAAGGTACAGTAGTAGCTATTATTATTATTATTAACTGCTAAGCTACAATCCTAGCTGGAAAAGCACAATGCTATAAGCCCAGGGTCTCCAACAAGGAAAATAGCTCAGTGAGGAAAGGAATAAAAAGGAAAATTAAATTTTTAAGAAGAGTAACAACATTAAAATAAATATCTCCTATATAAACTATAAACACTTAACAAAACAAGAGGAAGAGAAATAAGATAGAATAGTGTGCCCGAGTGTACCCTCAAGCAAGAGAACTCTAACCCAAGGCAGTGGAAGACCAGGGTACAGAGGTTATGGCACTACCCAAGACTAGAGAACAATGGTTTGAGTTTGGAGTGTCCTTCTCTTAGAAGAGCTGCTTACCATAGCTAAAGAGTCCCTTCTACCCATACCAAAAGGAAAGTTGCCACTGAAAAATTACAGAGCAGTAACCCCTTGGGTGAAGAATTGTTTGGTTATCTTAAGTGTTGTCAGGTGTATGAGGACAACAGAGAATATGTAAAGAATATGCCAGACTATTCGGTGTGTGTAGGCAAAATGGAAAATGAACCGTAACCAGAGAGAAGGATCCAAAGTAGTACTGTCTGGCCAGTCAATGGACCCCATAACTCTCTAGCGGTAGTATCTCAACAGGCGGCTGGTGCCCTGGCCAACCTACTACCCATTTAGAGGATTCTGATCGTTTGATTGGCCATGGTGCTGCCTGGGAGAATCTCCGTTTCAGGCTGCTTCATTGGTGCTGTCATTGTGACTAATCAAGGGGTGGGGAGTGTTGGTTTTTCTGGTGCTCCTTCGGCATTTAGGTAGGAGAAACATTTTCAGTATGATGTTGAGGATAGGTTTCTGATAACAAGCCGTGAAAAATGCGGAAATCAATGGCAGCGGGACCTTGCTGTTCCCTAGGTGACAGGACAGTTGTTTAGAGAGCCGCATGGAGATTATTCTGATGTGGCAGCTACGTTGGAATGATGACCATGCAGCTTTCTAGATTGCTGTCCTGTCACGTACAGCTAGGTCCCATTGGTAAATGTAGATCACATTCGTTCTCTTCAACGTGTCCTACAGAGGAAGAGCTGGATTAGTTTTCTTGACCAACGTTTACGTTTTGGTATTTTGGTAATAGATGACGAAGTTTATCTCTGTATTCTCTGATACTAGGAGCAGGTTGTTAATTGCGATGTCTTAAATGGGTCTCTCATCTGTTGATGATTACGGTGCATTATTCTTTTGTAGCAAATGTTTCCTTTGGTGAGCTGGTCATGTGGCACTGTTCGTCCCCATACCAGGTGTCAAAGGCTTTTTTGATATCTTGATTAACCTCTCCATTAGGATACCTGTTGTTCATAGGGACTTGTGTTTATACGATCCAAGTTCCTCATGGGTAGCTCTCCAGCAGGAGCAATAAGAGAGAGCCCCCTTTATGAATACTTTGATTGTGGAGGCCTTCTGTCTGGCAGGGAATTCACTGTCACCATTGTGAAAAAGTCCAAAGTTTGTTTGTTAGCTCATCAGCACTACCCTGGACAGCAGGAGACTTGGAATTCTGGAGGCCCTGCCTAATCCATCAGGAATTACCTGTCTTCAGCACCATGCAGGGAAATGTTTCTCCTACTTAGCTGCCAAAGAAGTGCTGGTCCCCCAACTGCGATTCAACATACTAAACAAGACCGAGAAGCTTGCTAACTCCCAGTGAGCACAATAGACAATCAGCGATCAGATTCTTCTAACTGGGAATCTCGACCACATAACTCACACATGATGCAATCACCAGGCTCAGCACTTGGCTTAGAGCAAACCTTCTGCTGTAGCTACTAACTTCTGTCTCACAGTAATATATATATATATATATATATATATATATATATATATATATTTTTTTTTTTTTTTGAAACAACAAATATGGAGTCGTTCCTAGTCCACTGCAAGACAAAACCCTTAGACGTCTTTTATTCATGTCTTCGTTTTGGCCAGTCTTCATCACCACACTGCCAGTGCTGGTTGATGATGAAGGGAGACTTTTGTCTTATAGTTCACTGCAACCCAACCTATTATTGGTAGTCCTCACTAGTACAGCTTCGCTGATCATTGTGATACACAAACCATTGCATCCCGTATGTATATATATACATATATATATATATATATATATATATATATATATATATGTATATATATATGTGTGTATATATATATGTGTATATATACATATATATAATTATTTATAATATATGTATATATATACTGTATGTATATATATATATATATATATATATATATATATATATATATATATATATATATTTATTTACTTCGTTTCCTGAGTATTTTGGCCCAGAACAAACATTTTTTCAAGATTTGCTTTAATTTCTAAAGATACACTATGTAACTGAGTAATAGAAAAAGATAAACTTTGTTGGAGAATCATGTTACATTCGGAACACGGGGGTATTTCGAGAAAATACCCAGGAAGTCTGATAACAACTGGTGTGCGACCCATGGCCCCTTCTACCTAATTAGTTTCTTATTAATAAATTTCACTCAACCATTTTTTAGAGTATAGATAAGCTACCGAGAGAGAGAGAGAGAGAGAGAGAGAGAGAGAGAGAGAGAGAGAGAGAGAGAGAGATGCTCCCATAATTATTGATATTATTATTATCATTATTATCATTATTATTATTATTATTATCATTATTATTATTATTATTATTATTATCATTATTATTATTATTATTATTATTATTATTTTTATTATTACGACCCAAGCAGGTGTAGTCTATTGTTATCAATAGGTCTTAATACGATTTGAGAGAGAGAGAGAGAGAGAGAGAGAGAGAGAGGAGAGAGAGAGAGGAGAGAGAGAGAGAGGGAGGGAGAGAGAGAGTATCTCTGCTAGTGTGTATGTAGCCT
>NW_027171751.1:52500-57500 GCF_036898095.1 Palaemon carinicauda | reverse complement strand
CAGTGTGTATATATACTATTACTGCTACTATCAGTAAGTATATATAATTGCTACTAGTAGCATAAATAGTATATAGTTTTACTGCTACTAGAAGCAGTATTAGTAAATATTATTACTGCTACTAGTAGCTAAAGTAGTATATACTATTACTGCTACTAGTTGTAGTAATGATATATAATATTACTGCTACTACTAGTAGTAATATATGCTACTATTGCTACTAATAGTAAAATATATATACTATTATTGCTACTAGTAGCAATAGTAGTATACTACTATTGCTACTGGAGTATATATGATTACTGCTACTTGTAGCAGTAATAGGATGTAGTATTGTTACTAGTAGCAGTATTAGTACATTATTACTGCTACTAGTAGCTTTGACAATGTACTATTATTGCTACTAGTAGCTTTAACAGTGTACTGTTACTATTAGCAATAATATATCCTATTACTGCTACTAGTTAAAATAATTACATATCATTATTGCTACTAGTAGCAATATTATATACTATTAGTGCTAGTAGTAACAATAATAGTATATAGTATTATTGCTACTCGTAGTAATAATAGTATATAGTGTCACTGCTAGTAGCAATAGTAGTATATAATATTACCAGGTAGCAGTAATAATATATAGGCCTACTATTGCCACTAGTAGCAGTTATAATATATGCTATTGCTACTAGTAGCAGTAATAGTATATACTATTGCTACTATTAACAGTAATAGTTATAGTACATACTATTGCTACTAGTAGCAGTAATAGGATATACTATTGCTACTAGTAGTAGTGATAGTATATACTATTACTGCTACTAGAAGCCGTAATAGTGTATAGTATTACTGCTATTAGAAACAGTAATAGTAGATATTATTACTGCTACTAGTAGCAGTGATATATACTATCACTTCTACTAGTAGCATGACTAATATTGTTACTATAAGCATTATTTTATACTAACACTGCTACTAGTAGCAGTAATATTATAGTCACTGCTACTAGGAGCAGTAATATATACTAAAATTGCAACTAGTAGCAGTAATATATAATATAATTGCAACTAGTAGCAGTAGTAGTATATAATATCACTGCTACTAGAAGCAGTAATACTGTATAGCCTATATTGGTATTCCTACTAGTGGCAGTAATAGTATATACTGCTATTGCCACTAGTAGAATTAATAGTATATACTACTATTGCTTTAAGAAACTAATAATATATACTACTATTGCTACCAAAAGCAGTAATAATATATACTATTACTGCTACTAGAAGCAGTATTAATATATATTATTACAACTACTAGTAGCAGTAATAAAAAATAATAGTATTGCTACTAGTACCAATAGTAGTATATATTATTACTGCTACTAGTAGCAGTAATGATATACTATTATTTATACTATTTGCAGTGATAGTATATACTACTATTAATAATAATAATAATAATAATAAAGAATCCATTTTCAAAAAAAGCAATGAAGGATTTTTTATTTTTATTTTAAATATATGTTACAATGACGGCGGCCATTTCATGGCATATTTGTCTTTCTTGAACGAAAAATCCTTTTTAATTAGACTAGAAAGGAGATGCCTATGCCATCTATTGGGTGAATGGGGAAATATTTGCTGTTGAATCCTTTCTCTGCTACACTAATTGGTAAAGAATGTTTTTGAACAATAGAAATATACTTTGATATTAATTATAGTACTTATAATTGTGATTAATAACACTATATTAGTTTATTTCATAGATATTTCATATCAGTTATGATAAAAGTAAGACACTCCGAGTCTTATAAACTTTAATTATAACCTAAACCGAAATGAACTATGCCCTCGTAGACGACATGGACAGAAACTACCAACAAAATACGATGTTTTATACTAAATTAGATAAATAATTAGACTTCATAATCTTCTATTGCAACAATTGAAAGATAAATTCTATTGAAATCTAATTCTTTGGACAGTTATAAAGACTCGATTCATCTTATTTTCTGTGATCAAGTTTATTTCGAGGTTTCTCAGGTTGGGAGTCCTGGACGTTTACATATAATCAGCAGGGGTGATGACGTCACAAGAGCAAAATAAAAGACGTTAAAGAATCATTTAATAAAAAAAAAAATTCATAATAGAAGCTTATGCTATTATTATCACTGTTACTATCATTATTATTATTATTATTATTATTATTATTATTATTATTAATGTTATTATTATCATTATTATTATTATTATTATTATCATTACAAGCTAGACTATAATCCTAGATGGAGAAGCAGGGTGCTAAGAGCCCTAGGTCTCCAACAGGGAAATATATATATATATATATATATATATATATATATATATATATATATATATATATATATATATATATATATATCTATATATATATATATATATATATATATATATATATATATATATATATATATATATGCATATATGTATTTACCTATATCTAAAGCTATGGCTGCCCAAGTGGTGTTAATTAAATATAACTCCTTTTCTACTGTTCTAATTATTTGTTTTTTCATAGCACTGCTGTTTGCCAGCAAATGCACGTTTCCCGTTTTTAGAGAAGATATGTAAATTCATCAGTATATGGATAATCTCTTACTTTAAAGAGTATATATAGACATTTGTTAACGTACAAAGTCCAGGGTTGTTCCATGGTACGGTGCTAATTTCTTGTCGTATTCACTTCGTGAGGTTAGGTTGCAACGCCTACCAGGCTACAGTGTAATGTCTGCTCATCATTAGCCTTGGAGAGTAATTGATAAATGAGGGTTTGATGCCTCTACACATATGAATCTTGGTTGCTCTTATTCTTGCTGTTGATTTTTCAATGGCTGTCAATGCCCTTGGGGAGAAGGTACAGTAGTTGCTTTTCCGGTTAGCCGAGTGCTGTTCCTGATTATTAGTTGGTGCATGATTCCCAGTAAGAGGTTTCTGATTGCTGATTGGCCATGGTGCTTCCTGGGAGATGCTCCATTCCAGGCTAGCTCCTTGGTGCTGTCATCATGGCTAGTCATGGTTGGGGAGTGTTTGTTGGGCTGGCTGTTTTTTGTCATTTAGGTTAGAGAAACTTTTCTTCCATGATATTGAGGATAAGTTTCTTCTGAACTAGCAGGGCAGGACCTCTGGAATTTTAGGTCTCCTGCTGTCAAGGGCACTGACATTAATATCCGTATTTTTCATGGTTAGTTATCACAAAAGGGACCTATTGGGAGTTTTTGTCAATTTTCCGTAAGAGGATCTTACTATTTGTGACAGGAAAAAGGTGTTTAGAGAGCCTCATTGCTGTCAATCTGATGTGACAGCTACATCGGAATGACCATGCTTCTTTCTAAATACCTGTCCTGTCACGTACAGCAAGGTAGCTCTGTATTCTCTTGTACGAGGAGCATGTTAATTGAGATGTCTTTAATGGGTATATCATCTTATTGCTAATTATGGTACATTATGCCTTTGTAGCAGATGTTTCCTTTGGTGAGCTGGTCATGTCACTCTGTTCCTCCCCATACCAGGTATCGAGGGCTTTGTTGATTTCTCGATAACTCTGTCTATTAGGATACCCGTAGTTCATAGGGACTTGTATTATATGATCCAGTTCCTCCTGGGTAGCCCTCCAGTAGGAGCAATGCGAGAGGGCCCTCTTCATGAATTCGTGGATTGTGGAGGCCTTCTGTCAGGCAGGGCATTCACTGTCACCTTAGAGAAAAAGTCCCAAGTTTGTCTGTTAGATCATCAGCACTGCCCTGGACAGCAGGAGACTAAGAATTTTGGAGGCCCTGCTAATCCAGCAGGAATTACCTATCTTCAGCACCATGCAGGGATATGTTTCTCCTACTTGGCTTCCGAAGAAGTGCTGGTCCTCCAACTGCTATTCGACATACTAAAGACATACTAAACAGGACCGAGGAGCTTGCTTGGAACGGAGCTTCTCCCAGTGAGGACAATGGCCAATCAGCGATCAGATTCCTCTAACTGTCAATATCACACATATAACCCACACATGACGCAATCACCAGGCTCAGCACTTGGCTTAGAGCACACGTTCCGGTATTGCTACTAACTTCGGCCTCACAATAAGGCCAGCCAAAGAAAATAAATGGCATTTTCTTCAATCAAAAGCGCATAAAAGAGGGTTACCTGACCTGATATATATACTATATATATATATATATATATATATATATATATATATATATATATATATATATATATATATATATATATATATATGTATATATGTATATTTATATACACACACACATATATATATATCTATCTATCTATCTATCTATATATATATATATATATATATATATATATATATATATCATCAGTTAGATTTCACCAGTCATCTCTATCTTGAGCTTTTAAATCAATACTTCTCCATTCATCATATGCTTCTTGCTTCATAGTTCTCAGCCATATAGGCCTTGGTCTTCCACCTCTTCTAGTGCCTTGTGGTGCCCAGCTGAACATTTTGTGAACTAATCTCTCTTGGGTAGTGGGAAGAGCATACTCAAACCATCTCCATCTACCCCTCATCATGATCTCAACCTCATATGGCACTCGAGTAATTACTCTTATAGTTTCATTTTTAATCCTGTCCTGCCATTTAACTCCCAATATCCTTCTGAGGTCTTTGTTCTCAAATCTACAACATCTGTTGGAGATTGTTTCATTGTCAAACCATGACTCATATCCATAGAGTAACAACGATCTCACTAAAATGATATATAGTCTGATTTTATATGTAATTTCAGGTGATTTGATTTCCGAAATTTACATAATCTAGCCATTGCCTTATTTGCTTTTGTCTGTCCTTTACTAAATTTTAATTCTAAAGAACCTGTATTGGATAGCATAGTTCTTAATTACTTAAATGATTCCACTCTATTAATCCTCTCTTGTTCCAATGATATGTCACTTTCCATTGCTTACTTCGTTTTCATACACAAACACACACACACACAC
>NW_027171751.1:32500-47500 GCF_036898095.1 Palaemon carinicauda | reverse complement strand
ATTTGCGACTGGCCGTGGGTCTCGTCCCTACCAGGGAGGGGGGAAGGCTGGCCTGTCAATCATCTGCTATGTGTGGTAATGGGGTTGTGGTTGAATAGGAGTGGCTGGATAGGAGGGGGCATTCTACCCACTCCTCTATCCCTTGATCCATCTGTTATATTGTAATAGCGAGCCATTTTAATTTCTATCCCGATTATCATTGTGTTTTTTTCAATTCATTTATTTCCAATATTGTTTACTTTGTGTATAGCTCGAAGATACACAATAATAATCTCTCTCTCTCTCTCTCTCTCTCTCTCTCTCTCTCTCTCTCTCTCTCTCTCTCTGTTGTTATGCCACTTGTAAAACAGAGTTTTCGTTTACTGATGGAAGTCATTTTGAACATATTTTCTTTATAGTTGATTTCCATTTATATCGTATTTTGTTCAGTGGATGTGCATGCGTTGACTGATGCTGGATTGATTGTATCAAGCAGTCCATATTTTTATTTTCTTCCACCAAAGCCGAAACAGGTTTTTACTCTCTTTATCCGTTTCTTAATAATGTGTTACCCTCAACCTTTCCATGGCCATCAAATATCTGTTATGATGATGGTACTTTCCTTGTCTTTCCTAATGGGATGCATAAGGATCTCGTGCTTACAGGACGATGGAAATGTCCTATGGAAATCAGCTGTTATAGAGAATCCTGAATATTGCTCAAGAATTGATTAAAAAACAAATCTCTCGATCTCAGCCATCATATGGGGTTTTAGCATGATTATTTTAGTGTGACAGAGGGTGATTATGCCTGGGTTAGATAATAGAACGGTTTAAAGGTTTAATGACCATTCATGAATGGCAGAGGCAAGGGACACTGACACTACTCTATCAAGCAGGGCAATGCCATAGAGACTGACCATACATACATACATACATACATATGTATATATATATATATATATATATATATATGTATGTATATATATCAGTGCCCAAGCCCCCTCTCCACCCAAGCTAGGACCAATGAGGACAAAGCAAAGGCTGCTGATGACTCAGCAGATAGAGCTATAGGGTCCCCCAAACCACCCATCCTTAGCTCACAAGGATGGTGAGGTTGCAAAGACCAAAAACACTAACGAGTTTGAGTGGGACTCGAGCCCTAGTGTGGTGATCACCAATCAGGGACTTTATTACATGGCCACCACAACCGTATTATGTCATCTCACACGGTGTACTGTAAGCATTACTTTTGGTATTTGCAGCACACCTTCGAAGCCCTTCATTTTCACCGTTATATTTGACCTTGGTTTTAGATTTGTTTTTTCTCTCTTGCTGTCTATCATCCTTACTTACACTTCATGTTGCAATAATAAGGTTTCTCCTATTATTATTATTATTATTATTATTATTATTATTATTAGATAAACTGCAACCCTAGTTGGGAAAGCAGAAGGTTATAAGCCCAGGGGCCCCAACAGGGAAAATTGCTGAGTGAGGAAAGGAAATAAGGAAAAATTAAATGTTCTAAGAATAGTAACAACATTAGAATAAACATTTCCTATATAAACTATAAAAACTTCAACAAAACAAGAGGAAGAGAAACTAGATAAAACAGTGTGCCCGAGTGTACACTCAAGCAAGAGAATTCTAACCCAAGACAGTGGAAGACCACGGTACAGAGGCTATGGCACTACCCGAGACTAGAGAATAATGGTTTGATTTTGGAGTGTCCTTCTCCTAGAAGAGCTGCTTACCATAGCTGAAGAGTCTCTTCTACCCTTACCAAGAGGAAAGTAGCCACTGAACAATTACAGTGCAGTAGTTAATCCCTTGGGTGAAGTAGAATTGTTTTCTAATCTTAGTGTTGTCAGGTGTATGAGGACAGAGGAGAATATGTAAAGAATGTGGCAGACTATTCGGTGTGTGTATGTATGCAAAGGGAAAATGAACCGTTACCAGAGAGAAGGATCCAATGCAATACTGCCTGGCTAGTCAAAGGACCCCATAACTCTCTAGTGGTAGTATATCAACGGGTGCCTGGTGCTGTGGCCAACCTGCTACCTCTCATATCATATCCAATGTACTGTTTCTATCTGGTCTAAGGTCATCACCTCCTTCTTGTTCCATCCACCTGCACGTCCATCACTTCTCTTTCCACACATTGCTCCTCTCTTCTCATGAGGTGAGCATTCCATCTTAACCTTGCCTCTTGCACTTACATTGATGCCTCAATGACCTTTCTGTACCCCTGATACAGTGTATGTTCCTTTCTAACACTGTCCATTCTGTTTCTCCCCTAATCAACCAAAGCATCCTCATCCCAGTTGTGTCCATCTTTCTTTCTTTTTATTTTAGTGGTATTGCTTCGAATCCATAAGTCATTAGTGCTCTGACACTTGTTTTGTGCATTCAGCCCTTAGTTATGAGAACATTTCTATCACATATGACCCCAGACATGTTCCTATTGGTGTTTAAAACACACTGAATACGTTTGTTAATTTCCTTTTCCATGTCCCCCGCATTGTCCATCGCCAAGCCGAGGTATTTGAAATCAAGGGCCCTTTTGATATTTCCTTCTAGTTTGATTGTGGTTTGCTGGTTGCCATCCATTTTCAGTGATAAGAAAATAAAAATAAACTACAGAAGTAATGAACAGTTCAATAAGAGTATTTAAAAAATAGCAACAAGATTAATATATATCTTTCATATATAAAATATAACAACTTCAAAAAAACAAAAAACAAGAGGAAGTGAAATAAGATCGAAATGTACCCGAATGTACCCTCAAGCAAGAGAACTCTATGCCAAAACAGCTGGTATATTTGGGAAGCTTTTGTCGTGGTATACTTAACTAAAACAATCTACTGTTAACGAATAATATTCTGGAGTAAAATATGCTATTTCTGATGAGTTTTCCAATTGTACCATACCATTAAGTCTTCATCCTCATCATCATCATCTCTTCCTTGATCAATCTATTTCATAAGTGTCCGCATAGGAACTGCTGAAGTAAATACTAAGAGTCTGAACACCGTTTAGTTAATGATAATCTGCAAATGTTTTTGTGGGTGTGACTGGTCGCGTGAGAGAGAAGGAACGCAGTAGGTCCACGAGCAGGAAACGTGGCTGACAGTTAATGGCAGATGTGACAGGGTGAATTGATTTAGGAGGGCGAAAAAGCATCAAGTTGGGCATTAAAATATCTCGGTATGATAAGGTTGGTTAGCGAAGGGAAGTGTTGTTGTTTACTGTGGTTTAGTTATCATTGAGAGTTCATTAGTAGGCATACATAACTACCCCCCCCCCCCTTCTTCTCCCCACCACCAACAGAGACGTTGCTATTCTAGTCTTTATTCGCCAGTATGTAAGAGCTGTTTTAGCATATTTCTATGTCGGAGACCATTATGAAATCACAGGCAATGTTCTGTAAAAGACATAGCTGTATATATCGAATTACATCACAAAAAATCTAAGTGTCACTAAATTCTCTTCATTATATAATAATTACCAGGAATTTTCTTGATCCATACAGATGTACCCCCTAGTTTGTTATGAATTTCCGAATCCCTAAATAATTTACGTGAATTGCACAGATCTTGCAAAGGTTTCTCTATGTTGGTAGCTGTGATCTCATTTGTAACACGTGATACCAGAGAAGATTAATTTTCTCCCTTACTTCATTCTTGATTTTATTTTTCAATTATGATAATCATTTTCATGTCTTGGCATACTCGTACAGTGCACTGTACAGTATAGGTGTTGCACATTGTTTCAGCGATTATAAGTTAGCGTACTGTAATGACATCCATTTATTGACATATTACGCAGTATTTGACAGCATTTCATATTTCCAGTCTTGTGAAATACTAAGTGTGCGTGTGTGTGTATGTATAGATATGTGTATACTCTATATATACATTCGTTTATACATGTATATTCATATACAGTATATATAGCCAATACACATGGGTATATGCACTCACACATACACACACACGCACATACATATATATATATATATATATATATATATATATATATATATATATAGTGTATATATATATATATATATATATATATATATATATATATATATATATATATATATATATATATATATATAAACGAACAATTCCAATCTCATCCTTGGCGTTATGGTAACAAATGATTAACACCTTCATTCGTAATAATGGTTTCATTTCCTACTTTATCCATTTGAAATAACTTCCAGCCTTTCCAAATCTTCTTCACTGTGTCTCTACAACTTTATGTAATCTAATGGCAACGTTAAGTGATGATTTCAGTAAACTATTTTACAAATGTGGAGCTGCAAGCTTCCAGTGAGGCATTTTTAAAGCCATTTCTGAGAAGCAAACCGTAGCAATAGCTGGTCAATTTTAAGTATTTTCTTGAGCTTAGGCATCTGTTCTAAACATTTGCTTTTTATTCATTGAACTAAAACAACGACTGTAAAATCCAAACAAAAGCATTTGCTCGCTGTTTTCTTCATCTGGCACGTGGTAAGTGTAACGCGTGTCTGCACGTGCGCGCGTGCAAGCCTTGATCACGTGCTGGACTCGTGATCGGTAGCTGCTTCACCCATAGCGTTATAGTTTGTGCGTGTAGCATAATGTATACATTTAGCATATGAAATAGAATACGACAAGTGCATATAGACACATACTCAATTGCATACACATACAGGTATACGCATACATTCTCCCACAGCACACAGCATAACAGACACAATATCACAAACACACGCATATGGAAATGTGGTATATAATTACTTCCCCTGAAGAGGGATATCTCTCTCTCTCTCTCTCTCTCTCTCTCTCTCTCTCTCTCTCTCTCTCTCTCTCTCTCTCTCTCTCTCTCTCAGAAAGAGCAAGCCGAGGTAGATTAATAGTGCCAAAAAATATACCAGGAAAACTAAGGAAGGCGCACAGGACATTAATGTACTACGCACCAGCATCGAAAATGCAGCGACTATTTAATGTGCTGCCAGCTCATCTAAGAAACATATCAGGAGTGAGCGTAGATGTGTTTAAGAATAAGCTCGATAAATACTTAAGATGCATCCCAGACCATCCAAGACTGTAAGATGCAAAATACACCGGAAGATGTATTAGCAACTCTCTGGTGGATATACGAGGTGCCTCACACTGAGGGACCTGGGGGAACCCAAACATAAAATAAGGCAATAAGGTAAGGCAAGGCTCTCTCTCTCTCTCTCTCTCTCTCTCTCTCTCTCTCTCTCTCTCTCTCTCTCTCTCTCTGTTCCCCGACTTGATGAGCCTATGGGAAGGGAGAGGCATCCTCCTTGAATATCCTTCAAGACTTCAAACTTGCGGCAAATGATTGTATGTTGAACAGGCTGACATAAGTCTCTCTATACTATATTTATGAAATATCCTTCGATGTTGTTACGGTTTTTATGATATTTTATTTTTATCGTTCATTTATTTCTCATATAGTTTATTTATTTCCTTATTTCCTTTCCTCACTGTGCTATTTTTCCCTGTTGGAGCCCTTGGGCTCATGGTATCCGGCTTTTCCAACTGGGGTTGTAGCTTAGCTAATAATAATAATAATAATGCGATTGTTATATTCTTTTTGCCCGTGATCTAACCAAGGCAAAGAGACTTTTCTGGGCATAGTTTAGCTTCGTCTACAGTCAATAATTCTACTTTTTATCTTATTAGGACTTCTTATTTCCACGGTCTTATTTTCATGAGCGAATCGGGGCTAGATATGATATTTGCATAATTTACTTTATATTTATCAAAAATTCATTTTGAGTTTTTAACACGTTTAGATGTGACTCTCTCTCTCTCTCTCTCTCTCTCTCTCTCTCTCTCTCTCTCTCTCTCTCTTGCACATGTTGAAACCTACATTGCCTGTTTTAGGTGATTTGAATATTTTCATGTGTAGGCCACTTCAGCATTTCGAATATCCCCGGAAATTATTATTATTATTATTATTATTATTATTATTATTAGTATTATTATTATTATTATTTTCGTTACTGTTATTATTCGTGGAACTAAAATGCCAAGCAGATTATCAGTACTTAAGTCAGCTATTATTTAAAACAAAAAAGCGAAAGAAACCTCTCTCTCTCTCTCTCTCTCTCTCTCTCTCTCTCTCTCTCTCTCTCTCTCTCTCTCTCTCTCTCTCTCTATTTAAAGAGTTGTTGACCGTCGTATGATTTTCATTTATTTCTCCCATAATTAAATTTATTTAGCTTCATCAAAACATATCATTCAGAAGTACGTTGCATAGTGTGCATCAGACTTAAATATTGAGTAAGGTCCACTGGAGTAATCGAATTTTACACTTACTTTAGAAAGACGAAGACAAGCTGTTGAAAATGCACTGACATTACAAGTCCATCGAACTTAACAAGACATCCAAGCGTAGAGAAATCCCTGTTACGAAAGGGAGGATTAAAATCCCTGAAGGGATTGGTGTAATCCTAATATCACATTAATCAATTCATAAACTATAAAATAAATTGCTTAACTAAAACTAAAGTCAAAGAATGTCGTAGTTGAATTTTTCCCCCATTTAAGTGTGCTGTCCCATCTTTTATGTTATAACATGTATGCATTTGTCAGCATGTTTTTAAATACACACTGTGATGGTATGAACCCTTTTGTAAGGCTCGAGAAATTTTAAATTACTTCTAAGCAAGTCTTTCATTTTGCGTTTACGTACAGTTTGGCTTTGCATACGGTTTTGAGAGAGAGAGAGAGAGAGAGAGAGAGAGAGAGAGAGAGAGAGAGGGGGGAATCCAATGATGTTACAAGTGGATTTTTTTTACAATTCACCTTCACTATCAACTTCATGTTAACTTTTGGTGTAACTATTCACGTTTGTTCAGTTTAGGGCCCCTGAAGGTTTTGAACTTAAGATACTTCCAGTAACATGGAACGTACGTAACCTGTTTTTCATTTATGGACAAGTTTGTGGATAAATGATATTCATTCATTCTTTATTACCCAAAGCACGCACAGCTACCAGTATAGGCCAGTCTCTCGTCTTGCCTATCCATTTCCGGGCCTTCTCCTATCCAAATGTCTTCTCCCTCCCATATCCACCTGCGTTCTCCTATCCAGTGGATGGTCAAACCACATCTTACTGCCCGTCACTCACATGTCACTCTCCAAACGCCTCGAAGCGCTCTCTCTCTCTCTCTCTCTCTCTCTCTCTCTCTCTCTCTCTCTCTCTCTCTCTCTCTCTCTCTCTCTCTCTCTCTCTCTCCACCCACGCAGCCAAGACAACGAATTATTGTTTTCAATGTTTTGGGGATTTGTAAGTGTACTATAACGATTCACGTTCATTTATAGGGAATCGAAGTCAATAATGCAGAAATGTAAGTGTGTTTTATAAGCTTCTGTGAATTTCCAATTTTTTATAAGTATCGACTGAATGAGATTGTTATGCATTGCTTTGTCTAAAAACTTATATTGGATGACCTTCGATCAAAGGGATTAACCGGTGATGAGGGGTGGGACAGAGGTAGATGGAGAAAGCTGACCAGAAACATCGACCCCACGTAGAAGTGGGAAAAGATGTAGACAAAGAAGAAGAAGAAGAAGATAGACTGAATACTTGGTAGCTTTGTTTCAAGAGAGAGAGAGAGAGAGAGAGAGAGAGAGAGAGAGAGAGAGAGAGAGAGAGAGAGAGGAGGTTATCAAAGGATGTTATATTGAATTTTTTTACACCTCACCTTCACTATTTACTTAAAAGTATTTTTTTTTTTTGTGTAATTATACATGTGTGTGCTCAGGTTAGGGCATCTGAAGGATTTGAATTTAAGATATTTTCTCTCATAATTTGTTTTTATAGAGGAGGTGAAGGTAAACTGGGTCCGTATGAGCCTCATTAAATGTAGTTTTTATTTACCGATATTGAATATATTTTTTATCTTGGTATATTTTGTTTTATATCGCATTGGCTGATTCTCAAAACGCCTTATGTTGACTTGAGGATGTGCATGCGTTGGTTGATTGCGTCAAACATGAAATTGGACCTCCATATGATTTTCGTCTTGCAAAACTTTGACTGGTCTTCAAGGCCTCTATCTAATTTGTAATAATCTATTGCCTTCAACCTTTGCATGGTCATCAAATATCTGTTTTTCTAATGCTGATATAACTGTTCTTCCTAATGGGATGCTTAAAGACGTGTTTATAGGGCAACGGAAATATCTAGAATTGTGGTGGCCTCATGGAAGCGTCCCTGACTGGCGATCGCCGGACTGAAGTCCGAGTCACGCTCCAACTTGATAGTTTCTTTAGTGTCTGTAACTTCGCCATCATTGTGAGCTAAGGAGGAGGCGTTTGGGGGAGCCTATAGATCTACCTGTTGAGTGATCAACAGCCATTGCCTGACCCTCTCTAGACCTAGCTAGGGAGCTGATCATATAAGGATATAAAGTCAGTCTCTAGGGAATTGTCCTGCTAGCTAGGGCAATGCCACTGTCCCTTGGCTCTGCCATTCATGGGTGGCCTTCAAACCTTTGGGCAATCACTTTCACTTGCCTCTGCCATTCATGAGTGGCCTTTAAACCTTTAAAATCTAGCCTTAAATAGAATCGTGAATATTACTCAAGAATTGTTAGCTAAGAATTTTCACCTGATTGTAGCCTTTATGTCGGGGTTTAGGTATTGAACTGATGCAGATTCTACTGCTATGGTCTGTTTGTTTGTGTTAGATTGCTTATGCTGGTGTAGAAAGAGACTCGTTAGCTATGGTCAGCAACTCTTCTAGAAGAAGGACACTCCAAAACCAAACCATTGTTCTCTAGTCTTGGACTAGAGTTCTCTTGTTTGAGGGTATACTCAGGCACACCATTCTCTCTTCATTGTTTATATGTGATAGACTACTTTTACAGCCTATAGAGTTTATTTATTTCCTTATATCCTTTCCTCACTGGGCTATTTTCCCTGTTGGATTCCTCGGACTTTCAGCATCCTGCTTTTCCAACTGCTTTTCCAACTTAGAGAATGATTTCTATTATGAATATATTTGCAAAGAAATATTGCAGCATTCATGAGAAATATGATTGACGGAGAACATCGTAATAAGGAAGGCGGAGTTGACTTCGACTTGTATAGCGGGGATACTGTTATAACGTCTTTCTCGGTGCTAGAGTTGAGAAGAGACTTCTTGTTGTTGTTGTAGTTGTTGTACATGGTAATGTAGAGGTCTGGGTACACAGGAGATTAACATACTTTCAATACAAAACAATTTCATTTAAATCCAATAATAATAGATAATATTTGTAATATGTTATCCAGCATTTTCAATACATAATTTGATGCGCTTTACAATATTGAGGTAAATCGATTAAATTGGAAGTAATATAAATAGCTTTAAAATGGGGGTGTCGAAGGTTAAATTCTTTTGCAATTTTGTGATAAGGCCATCCATCCTTCCTTCTCGTCCACTTAAAGAGTACCATCTGGATTCTTCCTCTTTAGACAGAGCCATCATTCGATCTGGACAGGAAAAAATTACATAAATTAAATAGAGAAATTTCCTATGTACCCAGACTTTGTGGACACCCAGTAGATTTCCTGGCACTTGAGGCTAAGCACGGGCTCTTGCGATAATGCAGCCCCTAGGTGATAAGTTTCCTTTGGGTTGTAGGTTATTAAGGAGCTAGGATAAAGGATATTCAGTACCATTTATTCATTTGTAGGTGGTTGAAGATGAAGGGCTGAAGGATAATCTATTTGTCAATTTAAATTTCCTAATAAAAGATGGAACACCCAGCCCTACATGGCTGAGGACTTTGAATAGGGAAGTAGGAGATGGTGAATGGAGAAGTATTGATTTATAAGCTCAAGATAGAGACGACTGGTGAAATCTAACTGTAGCCCTTAGCTTCAATAGCCGTAGGAGATGATGATGAATAATAGATGAAGAAAAAATGTACGTTTATTCCTTACTTTGGAGGTCCCCTTCCTCTTCCGTCAGTTTAGTTGTAGAGAAAGAGGTATACAGTAGCAGCAAGTTCTGATAAGTAGAACTCGGGAAGGAGAAAGAAATTATTTAGGTCCAGACGTTGGTAAAGAAATATAACTTCCTTAGGAGTTAATGCTTAAGTTTATTAGAATGAGAGAGAGAGAGAGAGAGAGAGAGAGAGAGAGAGAGAGAGAGAGAGAGAGAGAGAGAGAGATTATGACGCATTTGGTTATAGACCTAGAACAGGGGGAGGGGGGTGGGGGCAAGAGGTGGGGGGTAGAGTTGAGCTAGCCTGGGTGGACTCGCAGGGGAGAAGGTAGGAGACGGGGGGGGGGGGGGGGGGGGAGTTGGTTGGTTGGCAGTTTCTAAAAATAGATTCTGAAAGACGGTGAAGGCAAAAACGAAACCCATCGAATAAACAGAATAAGGAAAAGGAATGAGATCCAGAGGAATAGTAGATATAATGGAATGGAAATGACTTTCCTCATTTGGGAAACGTTTCTTTAACTGCTAATTATTATTTTTTTTTTTTTGAAAACTGTGTTCAATTTATATCAATTGGGATTAATTCTACTGCAATTATAAGTGGTTAAATTTTGATAGATATTCCCTATCCCTGGGACTTATTCTTTCTGTCAGAGTTAATTTATCTTATGTTCATTCCACTGGACTTTGCATAACCAGAAGTTCCTTTTCTGCCTTACCATGTCAACGGGAGATCTCTTGGTTTGTCGAACTCAACACTTGAAAGAACTCATTGTATTCAATAGAATTCATATAACGTCTTCAGATTAACTTATTTCAGCGTTATCTGAATGTTCTAAGATAGCTTTGCTAATATCAGTAACAAAATGCTGCCTTCTTTATTTCTTCACTGGCCTTCTTCGATTCACCTGGCATCTAGAAATTGTCTGTCTGTCTGTTAGCTTTTAACTCATTCAGAGGATCTTTGAAATCGAATATATATACATATATATATATATATATATATATATGTGTGTGTATGTATATACATACATATATATATATATATATATATATATATATATATATATATATATATAAATCTACATATATGATATATATAGTATATATATAAATATAAAAAACTACATACATATATATATTTATATATAACTATATACAGATATATATATATATATATATATATATATATATATATATATTATATATATTACTGATGACTCAGCAGGTAGACCTGTAGGCTAGCCCCCGAATCCCTTATCCCTACCTCACAAGCATGGTGAGGTTAGACACTACCAGAAGCTATTGAGCTCAAGTGGTCTTGAACTCTCGTCCAAGAGATTGGCAGGCAATGGCTTTTCAAATCAGCTACCTCAAGGAAAGTAGATAATATCACCTAAAAATAGATGCTTGTAATAACCAATTAATTGGGGATTAGAATAAAAGAATTAACAAAGTGTAGGAATTTTCTTACAAGTGTAGAAGTCTACAGGACAGATCATATTCATGTAATTGGACGAGCCAGGATTCATAGTGGATACCACTGCACCTATAACCTTGGTATCTCCTCTTACTCATCTTACTAGTAGGTAAAAAACTATAATCATACCTAATGGGCCCAATATGATACATACATGATGTTTTGCAGGTGGTATTAACTAATAATGTATGCTAAAAATAACCTTCTTCTAGAAACTTCAAGAATATCCTTCATTTAGGGACCTGGAAAAGACTTTATCCAGACAGATGCAGAGGAGAAATATGTATAACTGCATATGTAATTGATTCATAGCAAGTAACCAAGACGTCCATGACTGTGGTTTCAATTCATCCCTGACCCAGCTATTCAGAGAAGACCCATTGAAATATCTTGAACCTGAAGGGAGGCATATAGGCAAATATAAGCAGCCACTATTTCGTTGATTTACATATATATATATATATATATATATATACATATCTATATATATATATATATATATATATATATATATATATATATATATATATATATATATCACTTTCTAAGTAGGGATACATTAACGTGACGAAAGTTTTTGTGTAACGCCATGATCAGCAAAGCTGTATCTGCCAGGGCTACCCATACTAGGTTGGTTTGCTCTAAGCGATCAAATGAAAGTTTCCCATCAACACCAATACACATTGGCCAGCGTGGCCATGAAAGCTGGCCAAACCCAACATGAATAAAGACATGTCTGAGGCCTTTGTACTGCAGTGGATTAGAAATGGCTACCCTTGTTATCATTGCGAGTATGTATATATATATATATATATATATATATATATATATATATATATATATATATATATATGCAGGGACGCAAAGGTTAACAATGAACTCATTTTTATTGATATATACGTGCACTCTCTCTCTCTCTCTCTCTCTCTCTCTCTCTCTCTCTCTCTCTCTCTCTCTCTCTCTCTCTCTCTCTCTCTCAATTGCAAAGGATATGTTTTAGTATCTGTACCTATTTTCCTAATATCTGAAAAATAAAATGTCAAAAATACCTTCAACGTAACTGATTTCTCAGGTAAGATTTCAATTTTTGAAAATAAACAACACAAGATTATTTCGATCAGGGAAATTATTAAAAAATATTTACCTAATCAACTATCAAAGTAAACAGGAATTTCATCACCATATTCACTATTTAAAGTGCATTATATATTCATAGGACAATATTTAAATAACTTTTGATTTGCCTTTGCTTACAAAACTGGTAACAAAACTTTAGATCAATATGAAGAATGCATTTTTTAGACAGAGGATGAGGTTTTGATTCAGAGTACGTATAAATATAAGTATCGTATAAGTATGATATGGGCTTCATTTATTGCCCATATGTGCAATAAATGAAATATATATAATATTAAAGGTTTTATTCTATATATTCATTCGAAAGAAGTACAAAAATGGAAATTTTCCAATGGTATTTCATGAACTGGCATTTGTCTCTTTTACCTAGTTGAAAGAGCATACCACTATTCCCTAACAATTTGCCCGAATGGCGTGTTCCTATTGGCTAAGGACTATGTTTCTTTGCCTTTGCCCGAAAGGAGCGTTCCTATTGGCTAAGGACTATGTTTCTTTACCGTTGCCCGAATGGAGAGTTCCTATTGGCTAATTTCCTTACCGTTGCCCGAATGGAGCGTTCCTATTGGCTGAGGACATTGGAAGGTAACTCCCATTTCGTTCCTTAAAGACGGATTTTCTTTCCAATATTTTACTTCCAAAATGACCTCACTGAGGCCATCTGTTGATACCTTGAGGAACACTAAATCAACTTAAAAATTATCGTATTTTTTATCTAAAAATACATATAAAATATTCATTACATATAATGCATAAATAAGATATGAAGTTAAATTATTCTATTCAATAAAATGTCTATATAAGAACTATCTTGACGTTTATAAGATAATCTTAAAGAGAAATACTCGTATACAGTTTTGGCAAAATTTATTTAGCACCTCATGAGGGGGTCCAGAATTGCCAACGAATTAATTAGGTAGAATTTTTAATTTAGAAAAAGTGGAAACTCACTTGGATGATATATAAAGCGGAAAATATATATTTTTTGAATATAAATTCATCCTCCTGCAAAAGAGGTCATGAATGAAATATTTAGTATAATTCCTTTTCTTTCTAAGTCGAAAGGTTTGCAGCCCTTATCACTGAATGGACAAGGATGTGAACATCAGATTCTTTTAGCTTTTAACTTATATAGCAACAGAATATTTACAAACAAAATAGTCCGATCAGTTAACTACTGGTACTTTCTATTTGTACATATGAAGACAGCACAGCGATAAAGGCAGTAATCAAGACATAATTCTTCACATATCCTTTAATCTAAATTCCAAAAGGAACCGCCTCCAGACGACACTATATCAGAAAGGATTCTTATCATTAGGATATTAATTTTGGCCCCACTCTCAATGCCGTACTTCATTTATCTACTTATCCCTAGATTATATAGGATTTAGCAGTCCAATAAGTTTGGAATATCAATTCGAAAAGGGTAAAATTCGTAAGGAAACGAACCAGAATAGCCAAGAATATTTTTAGTGTCTAGAATTATGCTGTAAATTATCGTAGTTATAAGCATTAATAAATTTACATTATACTTCATTTAGATTTTTATGTTCAATTTGAAAGTATTGAAAGAGTTACCATTTCGTTTTTCTTAACATTTTAAGGTTGGCAATCTTGATGTGTAAGAAATCTCCTATCTAGAACGTAGTATTTCCTTTTGAAATGGGCCATTCAATGCAACGTATATTTCACAATCTAATGATATGTTTATGATTATGAAGATCTATTGTTGCCATTTTCTCAAAAACTATATAATAAGAGCAATTTCTCGTGTGTGAAAGAATATAAGAACTCATTCAATGAAAAAACTATGGTATATTTCTCTCAAAAAACAATAAAGAAATTCTATAGGTAAATGTGCATCAGCATTCTAATATTATGTTGAAATTCTTCAAATAATAGAAGCAAATCCTCTATTATTTTGAACTTTATTTAAAATGTTTAAAGTATATTCAGGAACAAAGTTCTGGTATTACTGAAAATGGAGGAATCTATACAAATTGATTTCTAACTGAAGGGGAGGATGGGTCTTAGACAATAGTCTTTTCTGTCCTTTTCTCGTGAGATCACTTTTTAAACAAACTTCACTACTTGCCATTATATTTTATTTCTCTCTCGGTTTTATTGTATCAACATATCATGTTAGGCATGATAAAATTCACGACTCTTTAAGTCATCCTGGCTTAAATTTTCCCCTAAACCAACAATGGACTCGCCAATCATAGACGACATGAATACCATAATTCCCAACAATATACGTAATTGATAATTTTAAAAAGAACGAATAAACATCCTAATTGATCAGATGAAGATACAATTAAAAGACATTTAAATGTAATTTAATTCTAAATCTTTCTGAAAATACTTGATTCATAATATTTTCTTTGAATAAGGCGTCTTTTGTTGTTTCTTAAATTGGTATTCCTGACTGCTGGATGG
>NW_027171751.1:15000-22500 GCF_036898095.1 Palaemon carinicauda | reverse complement strand
TGGTAGCAATATTCTTTAATGGGACCTTGCTGTATGTGACAGGGGAAGTGTTTAGAACCGGTTGGAGGTCATAAACATTGGGAACATCTAAACAGATTTCCAGAACATTCGACACCAGAACTTTAGTGAGTAGATTCAGGTAGAGCCACAGTCCAAAGTATGAGGTGGGTGTGAGCCACATGGGTTGGTTGGTCCTAGTCCAGAAGTTCTCACCATATTTACCTCCTTCAACGAAGTTGGAAGGAGGTTATGTTTTAGCCCCTTGTTTGCGAACAGTAATGAACTTGCATGGATTAACTGTTATTTGAAAAGATGGGAATGATTAAATTTTACAAGGTCAAGGTTAAAGGTTAAGGTCATGGTCAAGTAAAATATCCAATTCACGTAATCAGCCATAAGTTTGGCCATCGTTGTCACAGTGACTTCAAACTTGGTTCATATTCGAGTGTATGAAAATCCACGCCAATTGATGTGTTAAGGTCAAAGGTCAAGGTCAAACTCGAACAAAAGGTTGAGAAATAGGCTGTCTAGGCGGAGGTCTGCGCTCTACAGTACAGAAGCCCAGTTATTCCTTATCATTTATTCTCTGTATGTAAGTTTTGACTTCTGAATACAACTGAGAAGTTTTACCCTGCTGGAGGACCTCAGTGCCGTACTGCCTAGTGAGACTATTGTTGCCGTACGAAATACTGCACGTAATTCTGCTGCACAAACTTAGAATTTATTGAGAGAGAGAGAGAGAGAGAGAGAGAGAGAGAGAGAGAGAGAGAGAGAGAGAGAGAGAGCCGTAGGGCGAGCTGGCTACATTATTGTACGAGTTAGGTCATCGACTATTTGAATCTCTCTCTCTCTCTCTCTCTCTCTCTCTCTCTCTCTCTCTCTCTCTCTCTCTCTCCGATTTTGAATAGTATAAGTTACCTATCTGGAGGTTTTACCACCAAGTAATTTCACACATATATACAGCTTCTATTGTCATATCCCTTGCATATTACATCGTGCACTGAGCAACTGGTTTCTGCATTCAAAAGGGTATTTAATCTAATCCCTGAACGTATGCAATCTTGCAAGCAATGCACCAGTCTACAACACATTATATCTATTTCTCTATTTCGTATTTGCATCAATATTGATCGACTCTTTCAAAATAAAGTCTAAGGAGAGAGATTCACTTGCTGCGGTTTTGGTGGTGTGGATTGTTGGTGATGGTGGGAGTTGTTGGGGGGGGGGGGGTTGCTTGTGAGGAAGAGGACTCAATCATTTGGAACGGCCTTGACTCAAGTTGCCGTCCAAGAGATGACAGTTGATGGTGTGTCAACTCTGTCGTTCGAATATGACGTCTTTTTGCGCCTGTAACTGACCTGTTTTATTGTGATAAGGATTATAATACACTGCACGTTTAGCGTGGGGCTTCTGGGAGCCTTTAATTATAACCGGTAATGGGTGTTATACAAGATATTAGGTCAACGTTTTCGGTGTTTGTACATTTGTGGTTTTTAAAGCATGAACGGAAAATCCTCTCATTGTTTTTAAGATGACATATTTCTATATCTAAGGTAGATTTCAGCTACCGGACACTGCACCACATATATATTGTGGTCTACTGAATGAAGTGAGTACAGTATTTGAGAGAGAGAGAGAGAGAGAGAGAGAGAGAGAGAGAGAGAATATGTACCTGAACTCTCCATTTACTTGTTTCCCTTTTCGCTTCTTGTCAACACTTGCATAAATGAATAGAAGAGGATAACCTTCAATCTCTCTCTCTCTCTCTCTCTCTCTCTCTCTCTCTCTCTCTCTCTCTCTCTCTCTCTCTCTCATTGACCTAAGCAATAAGTTATGTACCGAAGTATTAGTCGACTACTGAGGGTTGAGTTCTTAAGGGTCTTTTATTTAAATCTCAATAATGAAAAGCAGTTTCACTGTGATATTAAATGTACTTTTGAAGGAATCTCCAATATCTATGTTAAGGTCATTAGAAAACCCACAGGAATCCTAAGTGATCTCCATCCGGAGCCCTAAAGACATAGCAAGGACTCCCATTTTGGACATGCGGCTCCAGGTAGGGACTTTGGATACAAGATGCAGTCATGTCTCTGATATGCAAATATCACTTGCCTTCCGTTGACAGAATTGGGAATATCATAAAGCTCACTTTCATGATATTTTATCTTCACTCTCACTGTCTTCTTCTCGGTAGAACTTCTAAATGTTTTTATATTGAACAGGCTGACATGAGTCTTTTTATTCTTGATATATGAAACGTCTGTTTTGATGTTGTTACTGTTCTTTAAAAAAAAATATTTAAATTGTTTTTTGCTTTTCATAAAGTTTATCTATTTCCTTTCCTTACTGTGCTATTTTTTTCCATGTAGAAGCTCTTTTGCTTATAGAATCTTGCTTTTCCAACTAGGGTTGTAGCTTAGCTAGTAATAATGAAAGGAATAATAATTTTGGTAGTTATTTGCAAGCAAGGGTACAACAGATACCGTCCTGAATAGAAGGGCATGTTTCAACATTACAGAATCGAATTCACTTGCAATAGAGGAGGGACAGAGTAACTTCTATGGCTGGAAGTAGGGTTCCAATTGACTAACTTCCATCCGTGATCAGTTGGATCTTGAACAACTGGAATTCTTAGTATGTTTCTTCTCCAGATCGCTGCATCTATTTTAATGATATAATTCTTCTTGAAATATTTTGTTTTAATTGTTCATTGGTTTTCTTGTACAGTAGTTGTTTATTCCCTTACTTTCATTCTTTACTGGGCTATATTTCCTTGTTGAAGCCCTTTAATTTATAGCATCCTGCTTTTCCAACTATGTTTGTCGCTTAGCCTAAAATAAGAGAAAAAATTGATAGATGTATTGAGGGAGTAGACGTAACAGACAAAGACCTGCATAGTACCAAACCTATTCTGTTTAAATTGAAATGAATTTTTTCAAAGGGCTGATGGCTTTAACTTTACCCTATCCAGTAATGGCACTCACACAATTGTTCCCAGTGAATGCATGAACTCCTGCCATTGATTTACACAAATCTGAGCCAAGAATCGTCAAAATTCTTGTTATATCTATGAGTCAGATATTTATTTTCCTTCTACTGAAGATGATTCTGATATGCTTAGCATTAATCAAGTCAGAGATAAGTCCAAATAGGATTACAAGAACATCAGTATCCTCGGACAAGATTATTATTATTATTATTATTATTATTATTAGTAGTAGTAGTAGTAGTAGTAGTAGTAGTAGTAGTAGTAGCTAAGCCACAACCTTAGTTGGAGAATTAGAATGCCATAAGCCCAAGAGTTCTATCTGGGAAAAAAGTAGTCCAGTAGGGATAGGAAATAAGGAACTAAATAAACAATATGAGAAGTAATGAAAATTAAAATAAAATATTTTAAGACGGTAACATCATCAAAACATCTTTCATATGTAAACTATAAAAGAGATCTAGGTCAGCCTGTTCAACATTAAAACATTTGCTGCAGTAACCTCTGATGTTTTACAGATCCAACCACCCGATCAGGAAGATCATTAAAAAACTCGAATGGAATTTTAGAATACTATATAGTATTAAGACTCATGATCAATTCTAATGTTCTTTGCTTAATATGAATCATTCTGGTGTCGACTTTCTCATGCGTACTCCCAAAATTATCTATCTCTATCATTCTCTCTCTCTCTCTCTCTCTCTCTCTCTCTCTCTCTCTCTCTCTCTCTCGTGCTCTTTGCCTGTTCCCTGTTTTACCTTTTCCAAATTACAGAAAAATTAATTTCCTTATACTTTCTCTCTCTCTCTCTCTCTCTCTCTCTCTCTCTCTCTCTCTCTCTCTCTCTCTCTCTCTCTCTCTCTCTCTGTAACTGTTGGCCTGTTCCCTGTTTTACCTTTTTCGATTTCCATGAAACTTAATTTCCCTTTATTTCAAGACCTGAAAATAATTATCTCTCTCTCTTCTCTCTCTCTCTCTCTCTCTCTCTCTCTCTCTCTCTCTCTCTCTCTCTCAATTCATTTTCTTTTGCTTTCACTAAACATGTTCGATGCCCTTTATTGAATGATTCTTATACAAGTCAAATACCACCACGTCTGTTATCCCAATACCCTCTCCATTGTACAAAGCTCTTCTCAGGATTTGTTGAGAAACTTATCTAAATATTGTGTTCTCTCCATTTATTTGCTCCACTTACTTGCATAATTCCCATCACATCAATTACTGTAGCTCTTGAGTCAGAGATTATGCCTGTGTATGCAGCTTCCTTTTCAATGCATCGTCCCAGTCTAGATTTATCTGGCCTTTTCAAAGAACCAAGGGGATATCTAAGTAATTTCATCATATTAAGTTTTGTAGGTCTCTACTATTAGTAACATTTGATCAATCAAACGACGGTCTGCTCTTTGTGTTATTTCTTTATTTCTTCCTCTGGCCACTAAGTGTTTCCAAAGGTCACTAAACGTTTCAATTCTTAACCTCCTGATTGGCTCATGGAAGCGTGCTCCCTCTGCTAGCTTCCTTGCTTGTGTTATATAAGCTTCCTCTCCTCTTTGCTTAGCTTTAAGCAAGTCCTCACATTTGTCAGATGTAGCCACAACACCAGTGACAATATTTACGAGTCAAGATCCCTTGGTTCTGTTGACAGAGGATCAATCCAATTGTTCTTTGCATATCAATTAAGGATGCTACATTCGATTCCTCTTTTCTGGGAGGGGTTTAAGTCAGCATATCCTTGATTATCTCTCTGTAAAGAAGGAAGTTTTCGCAGTTGTCTTAGAGCTTCAGTTCTGTATTCTTATTATTATTACTAGCTAAGCTATAACCCTTGTTGGAAAAGCAGGATGCTATAAACCCAAGGGCTTCAACAGAGAAAAATATCTTGTTCAGCCTAGAGCCTTTAGTCCCTCCAAATGTCCGGGCGTCTTCATGGTCAGTCTCTCCGAGTGTCTGGTCAACTGCAATTTTTTCAAAAGTATTTGTGCGTCGAAGTTTAACTGGAAATCCATCTCTCTTAGAATGTGCAAACAATTCTGGGCTGTTTTGCTCTATATGAGACGTCTGATTATAATGCACTGGAAGATATCTAGAGTAATTTGTCTTAATCCATAGCGAAACACCAAGGTATCATTTTTTTAATGCTTGCAAGATTTAGACTCCAGTCACCCTCGTGATCAGCCCTCTCTCCAATAAATACTTTCAAAGTTGAACTAGAATGCAACCATTATCACATTAATATGCTGACATTTCGTGAAATGGTAAAATAACATCATACATGCATATTTCCATGTATGATATGTATCTATATATGCTTGAATGTAGATTATGGCTGCATCAATGGCGTTAATTTTTATTGTTATAGTTTTTTATTTTCATCAGCACTGCAATTTGCCAACAACTAGCCTACTCTGTTCTCATTTTTATAAAGGACATCAGTAAATGAATAAAGTCTTTTATTTTAAATGAATATACATAGACAGCCTACTCTGTTCTCATTTTTATAAAGGACATCAATAAATGAATAGTCTTTTACTTTAAATAAATATACATAGACATTAGTTTATGTACAAATTCCTGAAACTTTCCAGTGTTCGGTGATCTTGTCCTTGTATTCAGGTACTGTAGTTAGGTTAGGTTGCAATGCCTTTCATGCAGCAAGGAACGTCTGCTCATCATCAGGCTTGAAGAGTAACTGATGAATTAGGGCTTCTTGGCTGTCTTTATATGATTCCAGGTTGATCTCATTCCAGGTGTAGAATTTTCAATGGCTGGCAATGCCCTGAGGGCGAAGGTACAGTAGTTGATACCTGGCAGGCCGAGAGCTAGGGCAGGTGAACGGGTCATGCATGAGTCACATGTGTGAGATTCCCAGTTAGAGGAATCTGATCACTGATTGGCCATGGTACTCTCTGGGAGAGGCTTTGTTCTAGGCAAACTCATTGTTGCTGTTGTCTCAGTCTCGTCTTGCTTTGCATGTTGTTGAGGACAGGTTTCTCCTGCTGGATTAGCAGGGTAGTTCCTCTTGAATTCCAAGTGTCCTGCTGTGCGGGGCACTGCCAATGTTTTCCGTACTTTATACGAAATGGAGCTATTGGGAGTTGTTGGCAATGTTCCTTAATGGGACCTTTTTGCATGTGACAGGACAGTTGTTTAGAGAGCTACAGGGTGGTCATTCTGTGTACGTTGAAGTATATGTGCAGTATTCAGGTATGTATATATATATATATATATATATATATATATATATATATATATATATATATATATATATACGTACATGAATATGTAAATATGTGAACTGATATATCTCGAAGCATAGCTTAATTTTAAGAAAAAAAAAATAGAATCTTCAACCAGGCATTGTATTGGCCTACCTAAAGATAATATGAGTAATGCGAAGATCTTGACAGAATTGAAATAGATAGATATCATTAAAGCAGACTTGTAGTCTATGCATAATGCAACAGGTATGTTCTAGACATCCTTTTTCTTGCAAATCATATTTAATCGTCGCTAACAATGACTCTCTCTCTCTCTCTCTCTCTCTCTCTCTCTCTCTCTCTCTCTCTCTCTCTCTCTCTCTCTCAGAGCCTGTTACTCCTGTGTGCATCTCTCTATCCTATTATACTTTTCTTTTATTGTATCATTAATGTCTCAATATTAATTGTAAACTAACGATCCTCCTATCTGTGTTTCAGGTAAGAGATGGGCCATATCTCGATAGATAAGGTAAGTAATGTCAAACTATTAGTCAGTCTCAAGGTAAAACTTCCGTATCATTATTATTAATCATCTCCCCCTACGTTTATAGGCGCAAAGGGCCTCGATTAGATTTCGCCAGTCGTTTTTGTCTTGAGTTTTAAAATCAATACTCCATTCATCATCTCCTACTTCGTGCTTCATAGTCCTCAGCCATGTAGGTCTGTGTCTTCCAACTCTTATGGTGCCCAGTTAAACGTTTGGTGGACTAATCTCTCTTGGAGAGTGCGAACAGCACGACCAAACAATTCACCAAGAGTTATGCTGTGATAAAAAGTGCAAATGGTTGTTAGGTTTTTACAAATCATTTTAAAATTTCATTATCATGTAGGTGGAATAATAAGGGAATTTCATTTTTTTTTTTTTTTTTTTTTGCCAATTACGTACTGCAACTGTTTTGAATATCATCTTGTTCAATTGGTTCCGTTCATTAGACAGCGGTTTTTTCTTCGTTTTTTTTTTTTTTCAACTTTGTCCTTCGTTTTAAAGTAAAGCTCTCTCCACCAAATCATCCGTCCATTATCATGAGCTTTATGTCTTTTGTCCATTACTTACTTACTTTACTTTGATGGCTGCTTTTCCGGTCCCATACAGCAGGGGAACCCCACTCTCTACAGGACCTCCACTGTCGTTTTTCCTTGTCCGTTCATAGTATTTAACGTTTCATGTTTCGTATTCTTCATTTACTGTTAAATCGTCACTGTCAAAAGACTCATGAAATAAGAAAGTCTTCACTTTCCTCTTGAAAGCCTTAATGT
>NW_027171751.1:0-10000 GCF_036898095.1 Palaemon carinicauda | reverse complement strand
AAGAAAGTCCGTCATTTATTGGTTTATGTATGTATTGAATTCACGTAACCTTATCGAGTAGAGATCCTCAAAATGAATCCTGAGGAGCATTTGGAGCATAGGGACGTCCTAAACGTGATCAATCGTGACACAGGTCCTAATTCAGGGGCTTCACCGAGCACAGATCCTCAAATACTGATCCTGACGAGCAGTTGGAGCACAAGGACGTCCTAAATGTGATCAATCGTGATACAGGTCCTAAGTCAGGGGCTTTGCCAAACAGAGATCCTCAAAAAAACGACTGAAGCACAAGGGGCCATTCTGAAAATCAGAGAAATCTCTGTTGGAAGTCACATCTGCAACTCGGGTAATACTAGGCACTTCAAGGGTTAATCACAAGCACAAAAAAAGTATTATAAATTCATTTAATCATTATTGATATCTACAACTAATTCAGAGGTAAAACTTATGTAATTTCTAAAGCAAAATTATTCTTACATTATTGATCAGAATTATAAAGCATCGTGGTGATATTTTCCTTGATTCAAATTAGTTTATGTAAATATATCAGAAAATGGAAGAAAGAGCAATTCTAAAAATATAATTTTCTATGTAAACATGCATTTTGAGCCTTTGTTTTTCTATGAGAACGTATCCCTAGCTAAAGTTTGACCAAAATTAGGGACAAGGGACAGGATAATGCCAAAGAGGCTGATCTTATATGCATAAGCTCAGCGCCCAAGTCACCTCTCCATTAATCTAGACCCAGGGAGGACCAGGCAAAGGCTGCTGATGACTCAGCAGGTAGACCTGTAGGATAGCCTCTTAAAACCCCATCCTTACCTCACAAGGATGGTGAGGTTACAGACACTACTAGAAGCTATCGAGCTCAAGTGGATCTTGAACTCTCGTCCAAGAGATTGACAGGGCGGGGCGTTTTAGATAAGCTACCTTAAGCCAAGAAGGTAATATCACCTAAAAATAGATGCTTGCTATAGCCAATTAATTGGGGATTTAAAAAAAAAAAGGATAACGAAGTGTAGGAATTTGCACACAACTGTAGAAGTCTAAAGGACAGATCACATTTATGTAATTGCACGAACCAGAATTCATAGTGGATACCACTGCACCTATAACCGTTGGATCACCTTCTACTCAACTTACTAGTAGGTAAAAAAAACTCTAATTATACCTAATGGGCCCAATATGATGCATACATGATGTTTTGCAGGTAGTATTACCCGAAAATGTATGCCAACGATAACCTTCTTCAAGAAACTTCAAAAATATCCTTCATTGAAGGACCTGGAGAAGACTTTGTCCAGACAGATGCAGATGTCATTGAAGCAGAGGAGACATATGTGTAACTGCATATGTAATTGAATCATAGTAAGTAACTACGACATCCATTAGTGTGGTTTCAGTCCATCCCGAACCCAGCAATTCAGAGAAGGCCCGTTGAAATCTCCTCTCAGGAGAGGCCGAAGGGAGGCATATGGCTTAATATAAACAGCCACTATTTCGTTAATATATATATATATATATATATATATATATATATATATAGAGAGAGAGAGAGAGAGAGAGAGAGAGAGAGAGAGAGAGAGAGAGAGAGAGAGAGAGAGAGAGAGATACATACATATATACTGTATATATATTTATATATGTGTGTGTGTAAATATATCACACTGGCCAGCATGGTGATGAAAATTGGCCAAACCCAACGTGAATAAAGACATGTCTGAAGCTTTTGTCCTGCTGTGGACCAGAAACAGCTACGTTTGTTGTTGTTGCGAGTATATATATATATATATATATATATATATATATATATATATATATATATATATATATATATATATATATATATATATATACCAGAAACAGCTACGTTTTTTGTTGTTGCGAGTGTATATATATATATATATATATATATATATATATATATATATATATATATATATAGGCGTGTGTGTGTATATATATATATATATATATATATATATATATATATATATATATATATATATATATATATATATATATATATACATACATGAACTCATTTTTAAATGAAATATGCATGCTCTCTCTCTCTCTCTCTCTCTCTCTCTCTCTCTCTCTCTCTCTCTCTCTCTCTCTCTCTCTCTCTCTCTCTCTCTCTCTCTGTAAAATACAAAGGATATATTTCAATATTTAAACCTAATTTTCATAACATCTGAAAAAAACAAACTCAAAAATTCCTTGTTTAAATTTAATGCACTTCTTCAACGTAACTGATTTCTCAACCAAGATTCCGATTTTAAAGAATAAACAACACAAGATTAATTGGATCAGGGATATTGTCAAAGGAAACAGAATTTAAAGTGCATGATATATCTATAGGACAATGTTAAAATAACTTTGATTTGCCTATGCTTATAAAACTGTTCACAAAACTTTAGATCAATATGAAAAATGTATCTTAAGCTAGAGGATTAGATTTTGATTAAGAGTTCCGTATAGGCATACGTATCATGTAATTATAATATGGGTTTAATTTATTGCCAATACTTTCTATAACTGAAATATAAAAGCTATAATATTCATAGTTTTATTCTATATATTCATTCGAAAGAAAGTACAAAATAAAATGTTCCAATGGTATTTCATGAACTGGCATTTGTCTCTTTTACCTAGTTCAAAGAGCAAACCACAATTTCCTAACAGTTTTGTCCGAATGGCGTGTTCCTATTGGCTAAGGATTATGTTTCTTTGCCCTTTCCCGAAAGGAGCGTTCCTATTGGCTAATTTCCTTACCGTTGCCCGAATGGAGCGTTCCTATTGGCTAAGGACATTGAAAGGTAACTCCCAATTTTTTCCATAAAGTCGGATTTTCTTTCCAATATTTTACTTCCAAAATGACCTCACTGAGGCCATCTATTGATATCTTTAGGAATATGGCAAGTTCACTAAATCAACTGAAAAATTATTGTATTTTTTATTTAAAAATACATATAAAATATTCATTACATATAATAGATGAATAAGACATGAATTGAATATAGTTTACATAATAATAATGTCTAGATAAACATTATCTTGACATTTATAAGATAATCTTAAAGAGAAATGCTCGTATACAGTTTTGGCAAAATTTATTTAGCACCTCAGGAGGGGGTCCAGAATTGCCAACGAATTAATTAGGTAGAATTTTTCATTTAGAGAAATTTGAAAGTCACTTGGATAATATAGAAAGCGGAAAATATACATTTTTAAAATATAAATTCATCCTCCTGCAAAAGAGGTCATGAATGAAATATTTAGTATAATTCCTTTTCTTTCTAAGTCGAAAGGTTTGCAACCCTTATCACTGAGTGGACAAGGATGTGAACATCAGATTCTTTTAGCTTTTAACTTATATAGGAACAGAATATTTACAAACGAAATAGTCCGATCAGTTAACTACTGGTACTTTCTATTTGTACATATGAAGACAGCACAGTGATAAAGGTAGTAATCAAGACACAATTCTTCACATATCCTTTAATCTAAATTCCAAAAGGAACCACCTCCAGACGACACTATATCAGAAAGGATTCTTATCATTAGGATATCAATTTTGGCCCCACTCTCAATGCCGTACTTCATTTATCTACTTATCCCTAGATTCCATATGATTTAGCAGTCCAATAAGTTTGGAATATCAATTCGAAAAGGGTAAAATTCGTAAGGAAACGAACCAGAATAGCCAAGAATATTTTTAGTGTCTAGAATTATGCTGTAAATTATTGTAGTTTTAAGCATGATTAAATTTACATTATACTTCAGTTAAGATTTTTATGTTCAATTTGAAAGTATTGAAAGAGTTACCATTTCGTTTTTCTTAACATTTTAAGGTTGGCAATCTTGATGTGTAAGAAATCTCCTATTAAGAACGTAGTATTTTCCTTTTGAAATTGGCCATTCAATGCAACATATATTTCACAATCTAATGATATGTTTATGATTATAAAGATCTATTGTTGCCATTTTCTCAAAAACTATATAATAACAGAAATTTCTCGAGTGTGAAAGAATATATGGATTAGATGGACATAAGAAGTCACTCAATGAAAAAACTATTGTATATTTCTCTCAAAAAACAATAAAGAAATTCTATAGGTAAATATGCATCAGCATTCTAATATTATGTTGAAATTCTTCAAATAATAGAAACAAATTCTGAATGATTTTGAACCTTATTCAAAGGTTTAAAGTATATTCAGGAACAAAGTTCTGGTATTACTGAAAATGGAGGAATCTATACCAATTGATTTCTAACTGAAGGGGAGGAAGGGTCTTAGACAATAGTCTTTTATGTCCTTTCCTCGTGAGATCACTTTTTAAACAAACTTCACTACTTGCCATTATGTTTTATTTCTATCTCGGTTTTATTGTATCAACATATCATGTTAGATATGATAAAATTCACGACTCTTTAAGTCATCCTGGCTTAAATTTTCCCCCTAAACTAATAATGGACTCGCCAATCATAGACGACATGAATACAATAATTCCCAACAAAATACGTAATTGATAATTTTAAAAAGAATAAATAAACAGCCTAATTGATCAGATGACGAGACAATTAAAAGACACTTCAGTGAAATTTAATTCGAAGTCTTTCTGAAAATACTTGATTCATAATATTTTCTTTGAATAAGGCGTCTTTTGGCGTTTCTTAAATTGGTATTCCTGACTGCTGTATGGTCTTCTAATGTAAGCGCTCTGATAACGTCACGGTTGTAAACGACAGGGGGAAATAGGGACAGTAAATACTACGAATTCTAAAACATGTTGTATAGGTTAATGATATTAAATGTTGAGACGAAAGGTAGTAATATTCAATACATGCAGGTGAGCTGAACTTGTTGATAACAATAATTTTCTTCGGTCATATAATTCTAAATTGTATCAGAGGTTGAACCAACAATTTCGTAGGTAGTACTGTATATCTTCATGCAGTATTATTATTATTATTATTATTATTATTATTATTATTATTATTATTATTTGCTAAGTAACAACTCTAGTTGGAAAAGCAGGATGCTATAAGCACAGGGGCTCCAACAGGGAATATAGTCCAGTGAGGAATAAAAACAAGGAAAAATCAAATATTTCAAATACAGTAACAACATTGAAATATAGATATAAACTATAAAAACTTTAACAAAACAAGAGGAAGAGAAATAAGATAGAATAGTGTGCCCGAGTGTACCTTCAAGCAAGAGGTAGTATGTCTTCATCCAGTATGATTTGACTTGCTTTAATTATTATTATTATTATTATTATTATTATTATTATTATTATTATTATTATTATTATTATTATTAGCTAAACTCAACCCTAGTTGGAGAAACGTGTTGCTACAAGCCCAAGGGCTCCTACATAGAAAAATAGCCCAGTGAGAAAAGGAAAAAAATAAACTACTTGAGAAGTAGTGAATAATTGATATAGAATGTTTTAAGATCAGTAACAACATTAAGATAGATCTGTCATATTTAAAGAAATTTGCCTTTTTCTGTTCCTGGATATTCATTAATAATTACGAGTGATATTTCAAATTAGTGGTATAGGCCACCCCCCCCCTCTCTCTCTCTCTCTTTCTCTCTCTCTCTCTCTCTCTCTCTCTCTCTCTCTCTTTTATGTACTGTATTTCCAAAACCTAAAATGATGAAGTTAACCTCACCAAATGGAAACCAAGGAAGGAAACAGCTGGTAACATGCTACAAAAATCCTCCTTGAAATAGAAAATTGTTCAGACAAATCATCGAACTGATTCTAAAACATAAAAAGGCATAATTACATTTGAAATTAGCAATTGCATTAGTTTTACAATAGAAGAGCAGAGGTCATTAAAACTATTAATTAACAATTCTTCTCTCAAGCGATTAACTACTGCAATGTAATTCTTCAGTGGCTACTTTCCTCTTGGTAAGAGTAGAAGAGACTCTTTAGCTATGGTAAGCAGCTCTTCTAGGAGAAGGACACTAAAATCAAAACATTGTTCTCTAGTCTTGGGTACTGGCATAGCCTCTTTACCATGGTCTTCCACTGTCTTGGGTTAGAGTTCTCTTGCTTGAGGGTACACTATTCTAACTTATTTCTCTTCCTCTTCTTTTGTTACAGTTTTTGTAGTTTATATATGAAATAATTATTTTAGTGTTATTACTGTTCTTAGAATATTATATTTTAATCATTAATTACTTATCTTATTTCTTGGTTTCCTTTCCTCACGGGGATATTTTCCCTGTTGGAGCCCCGGGGCATAGCATCTTGCTGTTCCAACTAGGATTGAAGTTTAGCAAGTAATAATAATAACAATAATAATAATAATAACAGTAAGGCTAGGATTGTGCTGGTCTATTGGAAACGTCCCTGCCTGGCGTTCTGCTGGACTAAAGTTCGAGACCAGCTTAAACTCTAAAGTCTCTTCTTGTGTCTGTAATTTCGCCTTACTTGTGAATTAAATATGGTGATTCGGGTGAGCCTATGGGTTTACCTGCTTAGTCATCAGCAGCCATTGTCTGACCCTCCCTGGTTCTAGCTTGGGTGGAGTTGGGCCTTGGGCACTGTCCCTAACCCTTGCCTCTGCCATTCATGAGTGACCTTTAAACCTTGAAAACCAATTGCTAAAGGCTGCCAAATTTTATGACAAATTAGGATTCACTTAAAATCAGATAGGCTTATACGTGAGCCCAGCCATTAGGCCTACCAACGCAATATGTCATGTATTTAAATAGCCTATTCATTAGATATATTTGCTACCTATGAATTGAACAGGCTGACGTAAGTCTTTTTTATAGTTTATTTATGAATTATCTGTTTTGATGTAGTTACTGTTTTTAAAATATTCTATTCTAATTCATTATCTATCAGATCGTTTATTTATTTCCTTATTTCCTTTCCTCACTGGGCTATTTGTCCCCGTTGGAGCCCTTGGGCTTATAGCATCTTGAAATATCTGTTTTGATGTAGTTTACTATTTTCAAAATATTTTATTCTAATTCATTATCTATCAGATCGTTTATTCATTTCCTTATTTCCTTTCCTCACTGGGCTATTTGTCCCCGTTGGAGCCCTTGGGCTTATAGCATCTAGCTTTCCAACTAGGGGTGTAGCTTAGCAAATAATAATAATAATAATAATAATAATAATAATAATAATAATAATAATAATAACGTAAATGAAATATAATGCTGAATTAGTTATTTACTCAGCGATTTTGAATATAAAGTCAACTTTTAGGAGGTTTTACCTTCAGGTAACTTCACATATACACAGCTTCTATTGTCGTATCCCTAATTGCATTGTGCAATGAACAATTGGTTTCTGTATCCAAAAGGTTATTTTCACCCAATCCCTGTACGTATGCAATGTTGCAAGCAATGCGCCAGTCTACAACACATTATATTTCCTTCTCTATTTCGTATTTTATCCAAATAGCGTCTATCGAGAAGGAGCGAGATTCACCTTCTGTGGGGTTAGTAGCGTGGATTATTGGTGATGGTGGGAGTTTTGCTTGTGAGGAAGATGACGGTTGATGGTATGACAATTCTGGCTGGCCAAATATCACGTCTCTTCAAGCCTGTAACTGACCTGCTCATACGATACTGATTATAATACATTGCACAATTTGCATGTGGCTTCTGGGAGCCTTTAATTATAACCTTTAATGGGTATTATACGAGGTATTAGGTCAACATTTTTAGTGTTTGTACATTTGTGGTTTCGAAGACATTTTGGAAAAACCTCTGATTGTTTTCAAGGTGACATTTTTCTTTATTCAAGGTAGATGTATTGATTGATAGCTTTCAGCTACCCTAGCATTACAACACATATATATTGTGGTCTACCGAACGAAGTGTGTATTTGTAGAGAGAGAGAGAGAGAGAGAGAGAGAGAGAGAGAGAGAGAGAGAGAGAGGAGATATTAATCCAAGCTGGAAGTTGAACACTTATTTCAATCAACACCGAGACTCATTATCCCTCTAAGAAATTTATTCGGTAAATTTCTCAGATTTATAAATAGAAACTTTACTTATATTTAAGTGCACAATCTCAGAAGTGACTTATTCTTATTAACTTCTTATGCAACTTTGACAAGGCATTAAGCCAGCATTTCTTGGGTCCAAGCTCCCTCAGAATAAACTAACAGCCTTTTCCTATACTCAAACAGTACGAGATATTATGACTGTCTGAAAAGGAATTATTATTATTATTATTATTATTATTATTATTATTATTATAAAGAAATGATTACAGTTCGATTATTTTGGTCAGAATAATATCTTATTTTAACAGCATTCGAACTGGGGTCAATTACCTTCCCATGATTCAACTGATAATTTTATATTACTGCTGGAATAACTTAGAGATGTCGAGAGAGAGAGAGAGAGAGAGAGAGAGAGAGAGAGAGAGAGAGAGAGAGAGAGAGAGACAGACAGATGGAATTTATTAACTGATAGTGGAATCTCTCTCTTTCTCTCTCTCTCTCTCTCTCTGGGTTTTCTAATAACCTAACCAGTAAGTTAGGTACCTAGTGGTGACTCCACTAATGCGGTTTGAGTTCTTGAGACCAGTTGGTTATATCTCAATAATTTAAAACAGTTTCACTGTGATAATAAATGTACTTTTGAAGGAATCTTCAATATCTATGTTAAGGTCATTAGAAAACCCACAGGAATCCTAAGTGACCTCCATCCGGAGCCCTAAAGACATGGCAAGGTCTCCCATTATGGGACATGTGGCTCCAGGTAGGGACTATGGATACAAGATGCAGTCATGTCTCTGATATGCAAATATCACTTGGCTTCCGTTGACAGTATTGGGCATTTCATAAAGCTGACTTCTTGATATTTAATCTTCACTCTCACTTCTTCCTCTTCTCGGTAGAAATTCTAAAGTTCAAATTTGCAGCAAATGTTATGTTGACATGAGTCTTTTTGTACTTTATATTTGAAAGATCTGTTTTGATGTTGTTGCTGTTCTTTAAAAAAAAATATTTGAATTGTTTATCACTTCTCATATAGTTTATTTCCTTATTTCCTTTCCTTACAGGGCTATTTTTCCTTGTTGAAGCTCTTTTGCTTATAGAATCTTGCTTTTCCATCTAGGGTTGTAGCTTAGCTAGTAATAATGATAAGAATAATTTTTTTGGTAGTTATTTGCAAGCAAGGGTACAGCAGATACCGTCCTGAATAGAAGGGCATGTTTCAACATTACAAAAAACGAATTCACTTGCAATAGAGGAGGGACAGAGTAACTTCTATGGCTGGAAGTAGTGTTCCAGTTGATTAACTTCTATCCATGATCAGTTGGATCTTGAACAACTGGAATTCTTAGTAGGTTTCTTCTCCAGATCACTGCGTCTATTTTAATGATGTTACTCTTCTTAAGATATTTTATTTTAATTGTTCATTGGTTTTCTTGTACAGTAGGTGTTTATTTCCTTACTGGACTATATTTCCCTGTTGAAGCCCTTTAATTTATAGCATCCTGCTTTTCCAACTAGGGTTGTCGCTTAGCTTAAAATAAGAGAAAAAAGTGATAGATGTATTGAGGGAGTAGAGGTAACAGACAAAGACTTGCATAGTAACAAACCTATTCTATTCCAATTGAATTGAATTTTTTCAAAGGGTGATGGCTTTGACTTTACCCTATCCAGTAATGGCACTCACACAGTTACTCCCAGTGAATGCATGAACTCCTGCCATTGATTTACATAAATCTGAGCCAAGAATCGTCAAAATTCTTGTTATATCTATGAGTCAGATAATTATTTTCCTTCTACTGGTGATGATTCTGATATGCTTAGCATTAATCAAGTCAGAGATAAGTCCAAATAGGATTACAAGAACATCAGTATCCTTGGACAAGATTATTATCATTATTATTATTATTATTATTATTATTATTATTTATTATTATTATTATTATTATCAGCTAAGCTACAACCTTAGTTGGAAAATTAGAATGCCATAAGCCCAAGAGCTCCAATA